>NW_007578968.1:82833-112375 GCF_000690725.1 Stegastes partitus | reverse complement strand
TTGGCTTTATTGGATTTGGGTTCCCAGTGGTCATTGTTTTTTGACATTATTGAATTAAAGAGGTGTTTTCCACCAAGAAAACCTTTGATTTATATAAATTCTTGTGGGAAATAATAGAGCATCAGGAAACGAAAACTAAACATGCAGCCAGAACAACAGTAGTGGTAACTGAACTTTAAAGGCCTTCATGGTGTGAAGTGAATAGTTGAGCTTTACTGGGAACCAGTAATCAAATAAGAACATGAATTTATTTATTTATTTATTTTTAAGCATTTTAAGGGGCACCACACTATGCAAAGAGCACCAGTGCATTAATTTAAAAAGCAAAATTTCCATAGTGTGAATAAGTAAAGTCATGCTCATATGGGGAGGTAGAGCTCCACAGGGGAGTGGTCCATTAGAATGAGAGTGGGCACAGAGGCCTGTTTAAACCTCCAAAACACAGACTGCTCATTATTTAGTCTGCCCTGAGAGACTTAATAATCACGGCTCTCTTTCTCATATCTCTGACCTGAAATAGAAACCTTTCTTTTGTTCGACTGGCATGAAATATTACAGTGTCAAACCAGCAAATCCTGCCTGAGACCTCATGACATTACCTTCTGCTGTTCTTCCTACGCTGAAACGCTCAGCGTTCAGTATGTCTGGTCATCACTGCAGAAAAAGGTTAGTGCTATAGTTGAGATGATACAAATGGAAACAACAACAACAGGACCATGCAACAACATTTTGACCTTCACATCACATGTCTCGCTGGAAATTGTGGTGACACTAGAATATTCCCACACGTGACACACTGTGAATTAGAGTCGACACTGGATCAACCCACATCTGCAGATCATAATATTCCTCCTGTCACTGTTAATCTGAGGCTCTCTAGTGTAATTATATACACACAGTACCCCAGCAATGAGGCTTTTCCTAGTTTTGATCACTTTTGGGATGTGGCGTTTACATTTTGCACAAAAATCTGATTTTCCATTTTCCCATATATGTTGACATAAGTGAGATAAGGTCGCCAGCTCAGTCACCTTACCATACCTGCGATGGTTGTTGGCAGCTGTAAGAAACCAGCAAAAGGTGTACACATGCAACAGTATCCAGGTTGATCCTGGTTGAAAAGCCCATCATAACCAGCCTACTCAAGTCCATGTAAAGGCCATCAGTGTGTCTGTCCAACATAATGCTGCTGCATCTCTTCCTGACCCCCTGACTGCCTGAACAGTTGGAATGATCAAACCTGTGCTGGTCATTTTTAGCGCAGGGTGAAAGCCTGAATAGTTTGACCACTACTCTGGTCAGGGTGGAGAGGCTGAAGGTAGAGGAGGTGGAGACGCCAGGGGGAATATTGCTCAGCCCGAAATGAAACCAAATCACATTTAACTGTCAGACCACAGAGTCAGACAAAAATATTTTCGCATTTCAGATCTACAGATTGTTTCATTTTCCCCCAAGTGATACTGAATGAATCTATGCTTCCAAAATGGCGTTATTTTTCAACTGTCTCAGTTTCGTGATGGCTGTTTTTTATGCTTCATTATCTACGTACAGCCAATTATCCTCAGAACCTCCATGATGCCACCAGATGTTACTGCTGGCACGCTGGTGACACAAGGCAAAGCCTATATAAGGGATGGAGAGACTCAAACACAAGATGACAGATGTTGTGGTGCACTGAGTGAATCAAAAACCAGTGGAGGGAGAAAATGATAAGAAGTACTATGTAGAGAACAGTAAAGGAAATTCCAACAGCAAAGTATTGGAGAAAGCCAAGAAAGAGACAGAGGAAAGAGGGAAATACAGATTGTGGTCCAACAGCTGAAGGACTCAGCAGGAGAACAGATGGAACTCCTCAAAGCTGCTGCAGTGACCTAAAGGTTGATAAAACAAGGGCGTAGTAACAACACTAAAACGAATTACTGTGATTTTTCTGTGAAAATATTCCCAATACAAAGCCAAAAACCAGTTACTGCTCCGTCATCGCAGTTAAATAATGTATGAGCTTGAAGTTTAGTCATTCAGAAACTATGACACTGCTAATCCTCCAGTGGTTTGGTTTTCGTCATAATTCGACTCTCAGACTGATGAGAGTTGGCAGAAAAAAATATTATTTGGAAGTGTTCCCACTGCTTTGATTTTACTTAGCATTACTCTGACAGAGGCACTGACACCAGACGCTGCTATTTGATCACGCTGATCTTTTACAGGATGAGAAAGTAAAGTCAGAGTGGATGGCATCTTGTGCTTTCAGAGGATCAAATAAGTGCTCTGAGGGGAAACAGACAGGTTCTGAAACCGAGTCTTACCTGAAGTAGATATTCTCTGTCTGTTGTAATGTATATTGGTGCTTAAACATGGGCTTTATGATGCAAATTTGTAGCAAATCACTCCAAATTGATATTGTTCTACATATTTAATATGTAAGGTGTTTAATGCAGACACATTGCTGCTGCTGTTTAATAAAGTCATCTCACAAACACAAAAGGTGAGTCTGTAATGTTAGCTGCTCGTCTTACCCGTGAGAGCACCAGGCCAGGCTCAGTCTAAACCCTAAATATGTTGGCAATACATTGTTAAGTAGCTCTCTTGTGAAATATTTGCATATGAGCTGTAACAATAGGATACTGCTGGTTAATTTATTTGATTGCTTTGAATCAGTAATGTTAATTTACCATTAATATATCTAAGATCAGTATATAATCGTGTAGCTGCAGCTTCAGTCCCCGTCACGTTTGTGCAAGTGGGTCAAGTACAGCCCTGGTATTTTATAAATGAAGTCACTTGAGCACAGATTTGTGTAATAAAGTGTCGACTACAGTGTGTATACGTTTAAAAGTAGGAATGCTTTCGTGTCCATGGCCTCAAATGTGGTGCAGATGTTCTGCTGTTTGTTTATACAACGGAGATAATTACGAATATCTGATGCTTAATATTGTAACAGTCTCCCATCCACGTATCCACAGCTGTCTGCCTTTATCCCCCGGTGAGTCTTCTGTGAAGCAAATAGACTGAACACAGCTACAGTCGTGGTGCTCAGTTGTCATAGAGATAGACTCCCTGACATTACAGCTTAGTAGCTATTTGGATTTTGTTATTTGCTTTAGATGTAGCTCCACATTGTTGTTTCCTCTAGAATGCATGGATCTACATAGTCCCTTCCTCTCTTTGAATTCACTCCTCTCCACTCACAGCAGCTCGAGCACACCAGCTCACCCACAACCCACAACACTGTAAAACTATTCTACGCTACACAGTGGCAATTTGTAATATTGGTGTAACTCAGGGAGGCATTTTGGAGCCACAAACTGATCCTAAAGATGATACAGAAAGCTCAACTCTGCAAGTTGACTGGATTGATTCATTAGATTTGTTATGTAAGAAAGCCTTTACGTCTGAATCTGTGCTTTTGAGACTGTCATCGCTACTCTGCTGTTTTAAGGTGGAAATCCTCAGCCATGGCATCGACTGCTTATTTTGATCTGGATGTCTGTGAAGATTCTCAGTCATCCAGGCCAGGGTTATTCTCGTGGATTAATCAACAACTGGACTTGCTTGAGTTCCTTGAAGACGTTCCACCTCTCATCCAAGAGGCTTCATCAGTTCTGACTGACTAGTTGGGAGTTCCAGATACTTGTATCCTAAAGGAGCCATTAACACCTGAGTTTCGGTTTCAGCTGGGGGTTTGTTGCTCCTCCCCCTCGTTATGTGGGTCGTTAGTGCTCCCCCTGCCACAATGGGGTTTATTAGGGTCTTCTGTGGCTTGGTGTGAATGTGGTTTCATCTTCCTGGGGAGAGATCTTAGGAAACAGGTGAGAGGTGATGCCTCAGACCTCCACCTCTGTTGAGAGATTGTCTTTCCAGTTTGACATAGACGGCTTCTTTCACTCCTCTCTCAAACCATCTGTCCTCCCTGGCCAAAATCTGTACGTTGTTGTCTCCAAATGAGTGTCCTTTGTCCTTAAGATGCAGGTGGACTGCTGAGTCCTGTCCTGAGGAGCTGCTCTTCTGTGCTGAGCCATGCGTTTGTGTAGCTGTTGTTTTGTCTCCCAGATGCCTCTTGGCTGCACTGGACTGCATACACCACATTGCTTTGTTTATATCTCGGTGTCTTGTCCTTAGGGGCAACCAGTTTCTGTCTTGGGGTGTTGGTGGGCTTGAAGCGCACTGGGTTGTTGTGTTTGTCGATCCGGATGTATCTTCCAACATATAGAAAACACCTTATGGATCTGTTAAGAAACTACATAACTTGACAGGATGGACTCTTTACAACTGTGGTTTATATCTGAGAAACCAGCCAGACAGCTGTGTACATGTTTGTTTGTGCTCGATGGCCAACACGCTTGTGTACAGATCTCAACGTGTCTCTCCTCACTCAATTCTTTGGACTTGCATGCTGCAATTTTCTTCACTTGTCTGGAACAGTGACATGGTCACACCTCTCCCTAGATTTGTCACCACTTAGTATGCAGCTCGACCTCGCCACTTTTATGGTTTACTCAGAACACAAAGTACACACACTCAGTGTGGGCTCTCGCCTTATTGACCTGCTGCCTCAGAAATAATAAAAAAACCAAAAGTGTTGTCGACCTTTGTCTCATTGTCAAGAGCAGTTTGAGGCAGTTTGACTTTCGAATAAGAATATAACCTTTTATTGTAGTGGCCTAAAACTATTTATCTGTGTCTACCTGTGCCAACTGTTGGTTTTACTTGTGAGGCAAACTGTTTGTGTGAGTGTCAGAGAGAATCGTTCATTGTTCAGACTGTTGTATTTACTCCAACCTGCCTTTTGCTGTTAGACAATTATTTTCATGCATGTTTGCATTGTGTACCTGTTTACTCAAATTAGCTTCCTCTGCAATCAAATTACTAATATTCCAACAGTGCCTGGGAAAGTTATTATCCTGCACAAATCAATGTCATGTCCAAATGGAGGACAAACACATGCTGAGAGCCTGAAAAAATCTGTAAGCCTAATTAATTTGCCACACTTAGCTACTTTATCCAGTTTGATATGAATAAATGAGATGACTTGCGGTTTCCCCTTTGCATGCTGTCCTCAATTTAGTCCGATTTTTTTGCTGATATAGCTCCCCATCGCAACACTGTTTGGCCAACCTTGGTCAAATTCAAATAGAGTGGCTGCATTTGATTGAACCTGCCTGGTGCAGTGGAGATATGGGAATAAGTGGCACTTGAGCCACTGCTAAATGAATATTTTGCGCCAGAGGAAAAGGAATAATGTTCACCACATTAACAAAGTTGAGGTTATTCTCAGATTGGCTGGTCACACCGTCCCCTCCCTCCCCTCAAAGCTGTTTGATCTCGTTGGTTGTGACACAGACACTTAAGAGACATACATTTTTCATACTTAAGTGTGGATCTTAGCCTCGTGCTTACAGTCCTGTGCTGTAACTGTCTCCTCCATGTTTCTGCCTATTTTAACATCCTCTGATCTCTTACTGTCCTGCTTTCTTAGCCACCGCTGCCTCGCATCTTTTCTGACACCTTTCGCCGAAGCGCCACACCACGAGTGCATTTATTTTTAGCAGGCATTGTCCGAGTGGGAATCAAACTCCCTAACACGGGACGGCCCAGATGTCCCGGCTAATCTTAATCATAGCTCTAGCAGCTGGAGTGCATCATTAAAGAGGCCACTTGGACATCAAGTGGGACATGCCTCCTGCCACTTCACTGGTTTTAATATTCATTGAAAATCCCTTTGTCAAAGACACACTTGAACTCACACGTGCCTATTAGGAAGTCACTGCTCCATCGCTAGCAGCAGGTGAGAGGTCAGCGTCTTCTGGATGAAATCCTCAGAAAGAGGGCAGGAGAACACAAGACAGCACCAAAGCATTTAACTCCCGTCATTCACTCGGCCTGTCTTTCATTTCCTCCCTTTGTCAAGTTCCTCTTATTCATCCTTGTCATTATCAGATAAGACTCAGGGATCAGGGGGGCTCACATGTTGTGAAGACGGTTGTCACGGTAACTGGGGCAATGATGTCATCAAGTGGCCAAAATGATTTCCTCTCGAGCAAATGGAAACCTAAATACCATCATGAGATCACAACTGACTATAATTTAAGTCCTTCTGTCACAAATTATGTTTTCCAGTGGTGAGGACAGGAATAATGACATTATTATAGATGTGGAAAATGAATCCCGTGTGACTGTATTAAAATAAAGAAAAGAAAATCTAGTAGTTCCACGATGGATGGATGGATAGATGGATGGATAGATAGATGGATAGATAGATAGATAGATAGATAGATAGATAGATAGAGAGATAGATAGATAGATAGATAGATAGATACCCTAGTCCAGCTGGTACAACACACAAGAACAAAGCAAACATCAAATAAACAGTCATATTTACCATCATTTAACAGAACTCAAACTGTTCTAAGTTTGCTCTGGATTTAATTTATAGGATTCTATCTTGTTTTATATTTCCAAAAAACACAAGAGATGAAGCTAAAGAAAGAATTAAACAGGGTGTGTATTTGCTCTAACAAGCTGCAACCGTGAGGATGTTTACCAGGCTAGCTAGCCGCAGTAGTAACCAGGCATCAGGCCATCCCAAGGTCAGCTGCCAGCCTTTGTGTGGTTACATAATATGGTAAAAAAGCTCTGTTCACAACAGTCCACAGCCCATTATTTCACATTTGTGTAGAAGTCAGTCCTGGATGCCATCAGTGACTCTGTCTTGCTCTTCATTACATGACTACACACCCATCAGCCACAACATACAAACCACCTGCCTCATATCGAGGGTCACGGACACAGGACCTCTGGAGGTGTCCCGGGGTGTTTGGCATGTGGATGTTGGCAGCAGATCCTTCGGGTCCTTTGGGTTGCAGGTTGGAGCCTCTGTGGATCGAATTTGTTCTTGCGCATCCCATGAATGCTAGATTGTATTGGGATCTGGGGAGTTTGGAGGCCAGGGCAGCACCTTGCACTCTTTGTCGGGTTCCTTGACCTGTTCCCGAGTAGCTTTTGTGGCGTGGTGGGGTTCATTATTCTGCTCATGGAGGCAGCTGGTGTTGTTGTTGCTGTTGCTTTGGGAGGTGTTCTTGGTCTGCAGCAATGATTTGGTGGGTGGTACGTGTCAAAATAACATCCGCATGAATGTCAGGACCCAAGGTTTCCCAGCAGAACATTGCATTTTAATGAGATGACCACTGCTCCTCACTTCACCTGTGACTGAATGGTGTATACTCTTTAGAAATATGAACAAATATATGAAACGTGAAGTAGAAAAATTTTAATTTTATGAAAGCAACACAGTCTGATCTTGTGTTTTCCTCATCACACCAACAACAGCAGGGCTCACTGGGTTTACAATACAATACAAATACTGTGTCTTTATTCCCACACGGATCATTCTGGATCATTTTAGCATTCAGTCTTTTAGCATCGTGTAGCCATCAAGTGCAACAGGCCAAACTCCTTGTCCAAGTTGGTAACATTAAAAAGTCAGAAAGTGATTTAGTCGAAAGGCTTCTTTTTGCAAAAATAAAAGGTCTGCTTTCGTCCAACTCTGTCTGAAACCCAGAACCTTTTGTTTATAAAACTGCTAACAATTCTGAGTTACTCATGTGAGTCTGTTATTGCAGCAAACTGCATCTGAATTGTGCTAAAGCCAAAAAGCTTGACAGATGTATAAATGGTAACTAAAGGGAAGCAAACAGTCAATTAGACAAATTTCCATTTTGCTATTTCCAATTAGCAATTAATGTCGAATAAGTGGGATTCAACTTATTTGGTTCATGAAATCGTCTCCATTTGCCGCTTTGACTAATGTGTGCAAAGTCCTGTGGCAGAAGGGAAATGATGCATTTAGGCCACCAGATGCAGCATCAGTAGTGTGTTTGAATAATAAACTTGGTAATAAACTTCACCAGATGTTCGTTTAAAGTCCATGGCTTTTTTTTATTCTCCTTCCTGCTGTTCCCTCTCATCTAGAGACACACCCCAGGCCAACGATGGCGGAGCCAAGACGCCGCGCTCCAAAACTTCATCCCGCTTCCCCAGACTGGGACGCAACCGCAACCAGGAAGCCAGACCCGAGCCGCAGAGTGGTGACCTTTAACCCCCACCGCCTTTGAATATCTCTGTAGAGGCTGCGGATCACGATGTCCCGGCGTCTCTGTTCTGTGACACACGTTCTTCCAGAGTGTGAGGACACTTAGGGCGTCTAATGGACCTTAAAAGCAGATAAAAAGCCTCAGTGGAGGAATCGAGATGGATGCGTTCACATCGCAGGCCTCTCTCTAGGAGAATATGTAAATGTGTCTGTGTGTCGCCTGGCTGACTAAGGGATAAATGACTTGCCTGAGGCTGCCTATCGATGGACCCAATCATACAGCACCTCTTACCTCACTGGGAGACCAAAAGACTCTCTGTAGACTGCACATGGAGTAGCCTGGACGGCTCTCTCTTATCTCAAACACACTGAGATAATGGGGACACGTTTTTTTATTTTATCTTACTCGGTTCAGTTTTGTAGTGTACCATGGTCACAGTGCCTACAGTGTTTTGTAGCTGCTTTCCTGCTCTGGTTAGGGTGAGAGGGGTATGCAGAGAGGTGAGGAGGGGGTAAATTAAAGTCTTCTCTTGGGGAATGAGTATTGTTTTTCAGCTAACGTGTCAGCATTATGGTGCCATTACATTTTACACAACAGTGATTCACAATCAGTGGTGTGGACCACCAGGCAACGGGCATTCCTTTTTTTTTTCCTACTTGTGTTATATCACAATTTTGGCTTTTGTAAGTAATCTGCAGATGTGTAACATATCTTAATGCCATCAGGGATGCAGTAATTATCAACAAATATGTTTTTAATTCCACATAATAGTCATATTTTAAAAAATGGAATTACACAGCATTAATACAACCAAACATCTTAGGGTTAATGCTAAAATGTGTTATTAATATTTTCTTGAAAGGAACAAATTGCAACACAACCCAATTATCGGAAAATATAGTACAGCTGGTACAACTAATTTCTCCATTATTAACCAGAGAAATAATAGTTTTCACAGTAGAAACAGATGTGTGCATTTGAAGTGGAATTAGAAAATGATTTAATTTATGGCAAACAAAACAAAATCAGACACATTCCAACCACTTTATATTCACGTTCAAGGCTAAACCTGAGTCATGATATACACTCACCAGCCACTCCATTAGGTACACCTGTAAGTTCTAATGCAATCCAATACAACATCTCTTACACAAATTCTGCTTCGACCACTCCTTTTTTAAAACTTCTATATTCTCAGCTGTCCACATTAGGGACATTTTTTAATGCAATGCTGTCCAGTCCAACACCACACACTATGACCTCAGTAACAGAGTAGAATCATCACCTTTTTGACAACATCAGCAGAAAATGTAGCCGCTTAGTGAAAGTAAATTTTATATCACAGCTGTCATGTTGTATTGATAGACTGTAAAGACTGAGAAACCCTCCGTGATGTCACCCAAAGTTTTAAAAATTTAGTGCAGTGACTCTGTTACCATATTGGCTCCAACAAAGAGCAAAGAGTAGCGCTGAGGTGCGCCACATTGAATGGATCAGGGTCATGGACTGTCCCCTGACAGCACCCACCTTCCACACCCTTAATCATATATTACTTTGAGCCTTTAATGAAGCATGAGTTACATAAATATGGACCCCATCTATAGTTGTTCTAAACAAGTGAATTAGCCATAGAGACCAAACAGCATGTTTTGTACCAGGCTGGAAACATGTATTTCTGCTGTAAAATTTGGCATTTTAACATGGAGGTCTATAGGAACTGACTCAGTTCTGGAGCCAGCCTCAAGTGGTCATTAGAGGAACTGCAGTTCTTTGCACGTCCAGGTTGGATTCATCTTTCAAACCCTGCAGTTGGTTGGATTACATTTGACTTCACAAGTGTACTTTATACAGTGGCTGGTGAGTCTTCATAAGGTTCTGTTGTAGTGCGGATTAAAGTGAAAGTAAACCTACTGTTGGAGAGAATCCAATATTTAATCACTAATATCAATAGAAATCTACATGTACAACGGTATGGGCTGACTGTTTTGGAAAAAAGGAAGTCCTAAAACATTGGCAGCATTGCTGTCACACTAAATCCATCATTTCCAACCATTTGATCTTTGTTTTTGAATTAAGATTAAAAGCGACAATGAAATAATAACTTCGGGGAGCAAAAATTAAAAGGCCCTTAAAAATACAGACTAGTCTCCTTTGAGAAAAAAGAAAAAACAACAACATAAGGCTCTGGTTTTTCTCTCTCCCCTAATAGTGTTTTCACATCCCTAATTGAGAAAGGTCATAAATAAGCATCAATTCTTCCATCCTCTCAAAAAATATCTTTACACATGTTTAACTGTCTGAGTTCAGGTGAAGACCTCTGCTTCGATGTACATGATAAATCTGTGTCAAATATTTTTGAGAACAAAGGAAGGGAAATTCAGTATTACAATTAAAACAGATGATTAAGCTGTGTTTGGGACAGTTTACATCGCATGAATATGGGTCTTCATCAGAGGTCGACTGGCTGCACTGCAACATCCACTGTTCAATGATTGTTCAGCTAATGTGTCTTAGCAGGATTTAATGCAGCGCAATGTTGCAAATGAATGTTTTAAAAATGACTAAACACTTGAAGAAAAGCTGCTTGTTAGAGTGCAAAGGAAGGACTGCTGAGCGTCAAGTGTGTGTAAAACAGAAGCTCATGCATATGTATGGATTACCCAAGAGTAGTCGGAGACGATGTTCAAACGAGGAGTGATTGTGTTAGAAGGGCTTCGGAAAGCTTGAATCAAAGGGTCGGCCTGCAAAGTGGTAAACACTGTTCGCCGTCGTTGATGGGAGGTGAACAAACAAGGCTTGTGGGTTTTAATTAAGTTGTTGTTCTTACGCAGAAATGACCCTCGCAAGTATCCAGCCACTGGTAAACACTGCACAATGCTGTCAGGGAACTCTCACAAGGATGCGGCGAAATGGAGGTTTTTTTTTTTTATCAGACTTCCCTGAGAGCTTTTACGGAAAGATTCTATCTGTGAGTTAGATGCAGTGAGCCGGCAAATAAAACATCAAGAAACGGATACAGTATCAACACTTTTTTAAGAACGTACTTGTTAAATTTCAGAGAGATGCACTGCTGTGGCCTCCTATCTACAACCTGTAACTCAAACATGAATTTCCATCCTTCGTTTTATAAAATCCTGCTCTCTGCCGTGATGCAGTGAAACAGTGGAGTTGGTGGTACTTTAGGTGTAGCGCTGCCTTATATGCATTAGAAAAATGAGCCCACAGTATCATACTGCTGTATAATCTCCACATTAGAACATTAAACAAGTAGCCTTTTAATAGAGAACTCTTTCACAGTTAAAGTTGTGGGACCGGTTGTCTCTGGGACCACTGGTGGATCGAACTTCTCAGCACAAATATCCAGACTGTATGTATGTATGTTAATGTACAGTAACTGAACAGGATCGCTCACTGAAAGCTGTCTTTAGAAGAGCACTCCACTGATTTTTACGACTATAATATTAGCAGTTCCTCTATATTTTTATGCACATTTTGAAGTATCGCATTACAAAAAGTTAATGGAAGCAGCAAAATTTGAAAAGTTTCACAGTTTCGCAAAACAGGCTCATCTGAAGTGGTTTTGAGAGAGTTAGTGGAAGACAGAACCAGCTTTTTTGAATAAGTTCTAACGTAGAAAACATTTATCTCACATTGCTGATCACCTGTTTTTTTGCTTCTTACCAGCTGACATGAGAGACTCATCACAAATTTCGTGATTGAAATTTTTTTAGTAGAATGTCGGTCAGATTTTTCCTCATAGATGACAAAGACGTTTTGTTTGTGTCTTCTGCTTCCTCTGTTTGTTTTTTTTTTTTTTTTTTACAGTTGTCATACAACAGCTTTTCTTTACACTGTTTAGAACAGCCATGTAGCCTTCACTGCCACCTTCTGACGGCACTATGTAACCTAGTTTATTTGCTCCTTAGCAGGTAATACAAAAAAAAAAGTCTTTAAAAATGTTTATTTTTTTTAACATGTTTTGTGAAACTTCAAAATTGCGCTTTCAATTTGCTTGACAGTTATATGAACACTATTGTCAGTCTTGGTGCTGCCTGGTGCCTACATTACCCACAATACAACCCAGCCGCTAACAGCTGGTGCATTATGCTAGTAGTGGCTAATGTAACCTTAAGCAGACTTGAGTAGGGGCTTCTCGCTTCTTTCTAACCCCATATTTTCAGTTCAAATGACAAGACTTGAGTCCTTTTATCAGATTTTGCACTCTAGAGCTTCGTACAACTTCTTTCATGTCCATAGTTGTTCTCTCCAAGACCAGACTCCGGTGTGTTAAATTGGTGGAGTTCCCCTTTAAGAAACCTTGACAGCAGCTCACTGACATCCTGTTGAGTTTTTGACCACTAGCAGCGCCATGGAGCAATCTTCATACTCATGGGTCCCCACTTTGATCACGTGGCTACATGTGGTTCTGTTGCTTCATAGCAAACAATGCAGCAAATATTCAATCAAAATCAGCTTTGCAGTTATTTTACAGAAGGAAATGCACAAATCACATGAGTTAACCCTAAACCTGAACTTCTGATTGCAGTAAAAAGTCCACAGTAAAAGTTTAAACCTGAAACTTGGTGACCATTGCTGTCCACCAGGGACTTCTTTGATTAGAAGTGTTTTTTAAAATCATCTCAGGTTCTGTTCAGAATGCACAATACAAGCTGTTCATTGACAAGGAGGGAAAAAAGAAAAAAAAAAAAAACAGGCAAGTGCTTCTCAGAGAGGTTCCTGGTGGACATGCAGCTTGGTGTGTAGACGTTGTCATGATGTGACCACAACATCCTTTCAAATCCTCTTCTCACATTATCCTCCAGGTGACCCGAGACATGACACGCGACGGAGGTGAGATCGGCCTAAACTGTTCTCTTGCCTGTTCTTGTGTACTTTTCTGTCCTTGCCTTAGTCAGCAGTCGGGCCTTATCTATCAGTGTCACAGCGAAGAGGGGGGTGAACAATAAAGTATGATGTGTACAGTACCTACACTACCAACACCTGGGTGTCAGTGTTGTCATTGTTAACCTTGCATTTACAGACGAAGGCCGAGGGCTATTTCACCGTTCTGTTGCAGCTTTGTGTGTGTGAACACTTGTCAAAACACATTTATGTTTCCATGCATGTGTATGCACACACTCAGTAGGTGTTTAAATACAGACTAGGTGTGCGCTAAAGCGTACGTGTGTTTATACGGCAAGATGAAAGCATCACTTCTCGCCTTTTATTCTGAATATGAGCCGTATGCGTAAATGGGTAATGGATAGATACTGTGAATTTCATATTCGAAGCATCTGTTTTGCCGGTCGAGTGCTCATTTAGACTTCACTGCTTCACTCAGTCGTCGGAGCTGTTATGCAAACCAACCAGCCGGTTTGGGGAAGTCAGTTCCTCGGTTCTAGGTTTGCCGTGCTGGGTCAGCGGAGAGAGAGAAAGAAGAATAGCGAGGGTGCACAAAATGCTCGTTGTCCATTGACCAGAAAATTGGTTACAAGCCCATTTAGGATGTGGATGGCTGCTTTTAGCAATGTTAGACATTACACACACACACACACACACACACACACACACACACACACACACACACACAACTAGCTGCATGCAAGCCAAGTACTGTTTGTACTGTGCGCTGAAACAAGACATCTCCAGCAATGTTTCTGTTGTTTTAATAGAATAGCATGGAAAAGGTTGTAAACAGGTTAATTTATGCTGAAAAGTAGGTTAGTACTTCAACAGAGGGTGTGTGTGTGTGTGTGTGTGTGTGTGTGTGTGTGTGTGTGAGACTGAGTTTTCACACATTTCAGTCTCAAATGACCACTTGGTGAACTGCAGTTTTTTGGCACTTGATGTGATTCTTCAGCCCCTCAGGTCGCCACATGGTCAGAAAAGGTAGGCGCGTCACAACTGACTGAACATTTCTAATTAGCCATATGCAGCCCCCCTGGGAGATGAAAGAAACGCAGCAGCTCAACGGTTTGATTAGGTTTTTGCACCTTGTAACAATTTGGAACTTTTGCATCAACAGTTTCCCCATAAATTGAAACATGAACATCAAGAGAAGAGAAAACCAGAAGGAACGGCTGTTACAGCTAAAGTCATCCTGGTCCTGCTGGTACAGGTGAGTCCAATCTGTTTCCATCAGTCTGGGAGAAAAGAAGGAATATCTTCACATTAAACCACCTACTCACAGAGCTATAGTTTTTAGAGATGTATGTGCAGTTTGTACTATTGGAACCAGATGTTTAAATACACCGTACAAAAATACATAAAACCTTTTTTTCTTACTGTCTGACATTAAATCAAACTAAACTTTTCCTGTTTTAGGTCAGTTAGGATTAACAATATTATTTCTATTTGCTAAATGCCAGAATAATGAGAGAGAATTTTTTAGAGATGGTCATTATGGTCAAACAGTTTAATTCTAGTTTTATCAGTCCACAGGATATGTCTCTGAAAATTAAAGTCTTTGTCCCTGTGTGCATTTACAAACTGTAATCTGGCTTTTTTATGTTGCTTTTGGAGTAATGTCTTCTTCCTCTCTGAGTAGCCTTTCAGTCCATGTCGGTACAGGACTGGTTTCACTGTGGATAATGACTCTCTGACCAGCTTCATCTTCACAAGGTCTTTTGCTTTTGTTCTGGTGTTGATACGCACATTTCTCACCAAAGCTCTTCATCTCTGGGACACAGAATCCGTCTCCTTGCTGAGCGCTATGATGGCTGGACATTCACATGGTGTCTTTACTTGTGTATAATTGCTTGAACAGATGAACCTTCAGGCATCTGGAAATTGTACCCAAGGATGAACCAGACTTGTGGAGCTCTTCAGTTCTCTTCCTGATATCTTGGCTGATTACTTTAGATTTCCCATGCTGACACAAAAGGAAGCAGTGTGTTTGAGGTGTGCCTTAAAATACATCCACAGGTGTGCCTCCAATTAACTCAAATGTTGTCAATTAACCTATCAAAAGCTTCCAAAGCCATGACATCATCATCAAATAGTTTGAAGGCATAGTCATCTTAGCATATGTAAACTTCTGACATTGAAGAAAGTGATAAAAATCTCTCTCATTATTGCTGCATTTAGCAAATAGAAATACTTTTGATAATCCTAACTGACCCAAAACAGGAAAAGTTTAGTCTGATTTAATGTCAGACAATGAGGGAAAAAAAGGTTTTTATGTCTTTTTATACAGTGTATGTAATCATCTGGTTTCAACTGTATATTTCGTTGAAGTTAGGCTATATTTTCTGTTTTCCTGCTGCAAATACAGCATTTATAACTGGTCAAATAGCTAAAATTTAGCCATATCTGTTATTATTGTTACATTTCTAATTCCATGTGCTCTCGCATTAAATGTACGACAAAACAAAGTTACTACAAAGGTAAAATATGATATTGAGGACCTCACCCATTGACCTACAGCTATTTCTGCTTCAAGTTGAGAGTCTCAGGCAGGGTTTTCACCCAGCTGCCCTAATTAAATCTAAAAGTTATACAGTACATTTCTTTTGATGCTATTTGATGTATTTTTAGGTGAAAGCAGACTATTGCTTCCAGCTTAGCAGATGTGTGTTTGCTACATAAACAGATTGAAAATAGAGACCTCAGGCCCTTAAGGAATGTGGTTTCAGTTTGAAGAAGCTCCTTTGTCAGCATATGGAATACAGACATAGAGTTTCTGTTGTTGTCTATAGGTTAATGTGACTGGAACATTTGAAACGAACCAACGGAAAAAGAATTTTACTGTCACACTATGAATGTCAGACTATAAATAAGCCGGCGCTGTTGTACTTCTCTTGGAGAGAGATGCTGAACAAATTCTGCCTTTCTCCCTGTTGCACAAGATAAATTTACTGCGCAACCTGTCAGTGTTTTGTTTTTGTTTTTTACCAAGGTCATAACAGTCATCATGTTTTTTTCCCCCCACAAAACCCTTTATCAAGCTGCACAAAGAAGCAGATACATTTCTGACTAAAAGTGAAAGTTAAAAATGAAAGTGCTTGACTTTAACTCTGACTTGTAAACATAGAAGTAAAAAGCTATTTATTAAATTTCTTATGATGAAAATGCTGATTAATTTAAGGGAGCTGATTAGACTCATATCTCATAACTCACAGCAGTTTAGAAACAGAGGTGAGCACTCAAGGCTGTGTCAAGCTGTCAATCGCAAAGTCATAATAAAGCATATCTGGCTTTATTGTGTATTTCACTCTAAATGGGACATTAATTTACAAGATCAACATCGTGCTCGATTGAAGGAGACTTCAAACAAGGGACTGGAATCATGAACACATCAGGAAAATGTTCACTGAGGGAGCAAATGAAGTGACAAGTTTGGTCATTTTCATGTAGACTTCTCTACAATCTGACTTCTGTTTGTAACCACAGGAGTCGCCCCCTAGAGGCCATTAGAAAGAATGCAGGTTTAAGTCGTAAAGCTTGGGCTCCCTTTAGACTCAGAAGCAGTGTCCACTTCTTTCGTAGAGTGTCAGGCGTGACAGGAGATCAGACACAGATATAGCTTTGAGCATTCAGCTAATTTTTAAATCCCCCTATGCAGACTTCTGAACATGTCACCGCTACATTATTGCCATAAATGCAAATGTTCTCCTCCTGCTAACAAGCCCTACGTGAAATATACAACAGTAAATCAGTCTGAGAAATAATGTATTTGGAACATTTGAAATACAGCCACAAATCTCGTGCTTTTTCTATCTGGACTTAACGTTGCAGGCACTTTGCAACAAAGTAGGAAATGACAACGACAAACGTGATTACAACAGACAAAAAAAAAAAAAAAGAAACCACCTATTCCCCCGTGGTAGAAGCACAAAATCAAGGAAAAAACTCCTAAATCAGCAAGTCGATAGAACGGGCAGACAAATTGCTCTGCTTCTGAAATTGTCCCTGTGGGGTATGAAGCTGGACGAAGATGTGACGTCAAAGAGAATCTATGGATAAGAAATTCTTTAGATTGACAAAAGGCACAAGGAATGAGGGGATTTCAGCTTCTAATGTATAAATAATATATAAACTATCATCACATGTGCAAGCAACAAGAATAGTGTGTGTAATTAGAAGAAAAGCTTCCTGGTGCTCTTCTCTTGAAGCCACACTGGCTTTGTGACAGCGTCCACTGGTGAACGCATGAATAAATGCACCATATTTCACCTCTTCATCCCCGTCCTCGCTGTCTTTGTCCCACTCTCCTGCCTCTCCTTCAAGGTATCAAGGTCCTTCTTGGCTCATTTTACAGGCCTGTATGTAATTACCAAGCTCTTTGTATGAAGAACATTGAGGAGACGGAGACGCTGGTTTAAACAAGGTCATTGTATAAGCAGCCCTATCTCCACAACACACAATGCTGGCTTTGCTACAGGACGCATGTTTATTATAATGATAAGGAACAGCCTGACGTCTCCGGCACCCTATAGACAGCGGGGCCGTCGCTAAGAAGCTTCCTAACAGAAACCAAGATTAGCATGTGCTTCATACTTATGCTCTCAAGAAGGGCATCAACAGCAGATGCTCCTCAGAGACTGTAGTCGGCTTTGCTAAGCTGCCTCCATCTGAACTGCTGGTGTCAGTAATTATAGTAACTTTAGCTTTTGCTGCCTTTTATCGCTGAGACATTTTGCGTACTCCCGGACGATACTAGTCTGTTTGAAATATGTTGGGTATAAACACCAATAAATGCTCAGTAATTATGGGAGCTTTGTGTTGTTTAGCATCTTTGCATTTTTGCCATGATAACATTTTACTCACCACCTCCGTCGCAGAGATTTATTACCACAGTCTCCACTCGTGCTTTATTAGCGCTGCACAGCAACTCATACTGTATCATGCCAAAGCCACAATAAATCCTTTGGCCCGTTTCCATGCAGCAGAAATTGCATCCTTTGCTTGAATAAGTAGCATTTATGACTTCATGTCTGTTGCTGGTGTGGCTTTCCAGCAGCCTGTGATTCAGCCTGGCTGTTTGTTTTCTTCATTTTTCAGGTTGTGATTATTTGTCAGAAAAACAAGGCCTGCGTCTGAGCGTGAGCAGGTTTCAGTCGTATTCACAGTCTCCTGCATCTCCAGCTGGCAGAAGTTGAATTGGAGGTTCACTGTATTCCCTGCAGATGGTTCGATGCTCCTCCTCTGTACTTTCAACACACAACAGATCACCTTCCCAATTTCTCTCTGCCTTCTTCTCTTTTGTCTCTCTCGTCTCTTCCAGCCTTCTCCTCTCTACTATATCCCCTTGCTGTCTTTATCTTCCCTTCTCTCATCTTTTCAGCCTTTTTGCCATTCTCTTTTTCTGCCCTTTCCTCCATTTTTCATCTCCTCTTCTACAGGTTGGCCCTTTCATCCTGCTCTCCTCCGGCCTCTCGCTCCCTTTGCTCTACCTTTATTCCTCTCACTCTGCTCCCCTTCCTTCCTTCCTTCCTTCCCTGTTTCTCGCTCTGCCTCTCTCCCACCCTCCACCAATCACCACCTCATCCTCTCTCTCTCTCCATATCTCGTTCCCTCTGAGACTCAGCCTGCTTGGCACATTGTATTTACTCAGCCAGTCACTGGCTGCCTCTGTTTATTACCTATTCAGCGATGAGGCAGGAGAGACAGAGAGAGCCAGCCCTTCGGAGGATTTTCCTCTCAGCTCTCTCGCTGCTGTCTGTCGCTGAATCTTAAAATGCCGTGTTGGAAAATTGATTGTTTCAGGGTTTTGGTTTTTTTTTCTCCTTTCATCTTTTTCAATTTATTCTGCATCGAGCGCAGACTCCTGCCTGTTACGTCAAACAAAGTTCACAAGACCTGTAGTTACAGGGAGCAGGGGGGATGGATGAAGAAAATGGATCACCTAAGGCTCCTAACAGAGGATACATTTCTGTTGTGTCTTATCTGAATGAAATCCCAAGTTAAGCTGTAATGGATTATGTTAATTAATATGCTATCAGTTCTGGGAACATGGGAAATAAACTGTGTGCTTTATCCCTAAGCTGTTTAGAAACTTTTTCGGTATGCAGGCAACATACAGCACTGTTAACAACAAGTTAATTAGATAACAGATATGCTGATTCTCACCATGTTGGGGCCAGATAAGAACAGAGAAGCAAATAAGTATGTGACATGGCCTGGTATTATCAAGATAATGTTACCCGTAAACAAGGAGGATGGTCTGTGTTGCACTGTCCCTTTATGCATCTTTAATGCTCCAGCTTGGGATTCAGCTCCTGCTATAGAAAAACCAACATTTTCTTGGATCTCGAAAGGCTCTTCTTTGTTCTTGTCCTCTCATCTGACTTTGTTTCCTTTACCTGCTCCCCTTTCACAATGCAATCAGATCTTCAAGTGTGCTCTGCCTGCCTCTCAAAGCTATCACAGGCTTTCACAATAGCCCGTGGCACCCTTTTGATCAGCCCAGAAGCTTGATCAGAACACCTCCAAGCACTGCCTAAACTGCAGCAAGCGGAGGTGAGCTGGAGCTGCACTGAGCTAACGACAAAACTACCAATGATGGCAGGGACTGTTGAAGGAGTCTGGGAACTGGTACCAGCTCAGAAGTAGAAAGGAAACCGATTCTTTTCACTAGACTTCAATACTCCAGTATTAGACAACAAACCAATGGAGAACATTTAAATTATCTAGTTAGCTGTTGCTGTGCAGATGAAGATTAGACAAAACAAAGCCGAAATAAATGAGCCTGGATACAAATAAACTACACAAAATGAATGAATGAATGAATGAATGAATGAAATATTTATTTCGAAAAAACATTTAAAAAATTAAAAACAAAAATAAAAAACAAGGGGAAAAATGGACAAACATGAGTTCGAAAAGGAGCAGGAAGGAGTATTAACTTATTAACTCCCACCTCCTTATCACCCTATGATTCATTACAATATTATATGTTCCTATATATAATAAATGGATTTAATATAAAATATGCATCAATTTATAATCAATTTACTGCACCGATATACAGTGTATAACTGAACCATATACATAATCAGTTTATATTGTTCGAGAAATGTATATTACCAATATAAATATGTTACAACAGGACACTACATAAATATATGTGTAGGCCTACAGACACACACACACATACACATATTAATAAGTAATGGATTTAATTTGGGCTGCAGGGTGGCACAGTTGGTAGCACTTTTGTCTCGCAGTAAGAAGGTCGCCGGTTTGCGTCCCGGTGGGGGCACTGGGATCTTTCTGTGTGGAGTTTGCATGTTCTCCCTGTGCAGCGTGGGTTCTCTCCGGGTTCTCCGGCTTCCTCCCACACAGTCCAAAAACATGTTGAGGTTAATTGGTGATTCTAAATTGTCCATAGGCGTGAATGTGAGTGTGCTTGGTTGTCTGTCTCTAAGTGTAGCCCTGTGATAGACTGGTGACCTGTCCAGGGTGTCCCCTGCCTTCACCCTGAGTCAGCTGGGATAAATAAAAAAACAATACCTGTCACCTAAACCAAATGGCCTGGGGTCCAAAAGACCCCAAAAGTCCTGAGTAGGGTTAAAGACTCAATGCAAGTCTTCCAAACACATTGCAATTTGTGAAGGAGGCAATAAGTGTGTCTTTAAATTTGATTTGTTTTATGGTTTTCTTATTTTTAACAATGTATGATTATATATCCCAGAACACATTCGAAGCAGCCAAACACATAATGACAGCATCATTCTATGACTCATCTGAATTCTCACTCCTGTTGCATTTGAGTCAAACCTTCATTCAGACTTCTCTCTACCTGTATCATCCTTTCTAGTTTACATGGACTAAGGCCAATCGGAGCATCCACTGTGCGGAGGCCAAAGAAACACCCTGCAGGTGGTGACTCCGCTGCAGAGCTTACACAGTCAGGAATGGGCACTTCTAACTGTTGGCCTTACGGGCTACATTTACACCTGTGGACTTCAAGGTCAGTCCTGGATAGCACAGAAGACTGAGGAGAAAACCCAGACTGCTGATACAAAATGCATGTGTGCACAGAGTAACAATTACCAAACCATGACAGCTGGTTTTCCAACTCGCTCAAACACTCTGCTTCTCTGGAACACATTTGATTACAGTTTATGCTTTCAAGTTACAGTCTACTTGGCTTTTTATTTCGTAGCTATGTCTTGTTGTCTTTCATGCTAATGCTGGCTAAGCTCAAGTGGCTTTGATATCCTCAGGTCAGTGATGAAAGATTTTTAAAATCTTGGTAACAGAGCCCGCGTTGTGTGTTAAAATGCAAAGTACAGTGGGTTGGTGAAAATGAAATTCTGTGCAGCTTGCTGTTGTCACTGAGAGAAACACAGTCTGGCACATAAGCTAGAAATTCCAAACTCTGATGCAGTCTCCTACCCACTTGTTGTTGAATTGTGCAAGAAAGCCCACTTGAACTTGGTATCATTGCCAGATTATCCCCCAAGAACTAAGCTGCTGGACCCTAGATGGTATGTTTTACAGAAGTGCAGGTATGGAGAGGCTCTAAGGCCAGTGTCTAAAGTCTGTTTTTCTCACTGAAAATTATTTTTAAATGTCAGACTTCGGGGTCTGCTTATGCAATAGATAGACACAAAACTGAAATAAAAAAAACATTAAAACTAGATTCTGATGCAGTGGTGTTTAGATTGCATAGGACTGAGTGTTGAAATACTTGCACTGTAATTGACTTGAGTGGGTTTGTTCTTAGAGAGGACCTCTCGATGAAAAATTACAACATATCTCTAGTTGTCACTGGGTGTCTTCTATCACTAGAACACCCACTGCAGACAGAACAGACCAGGGTGTGTGTCTTATTGTTCCTCTGTCGATGGTCACTGGACAGCCCAGACACTATCTCTTCAGTGATTATTCATTATTTTGATTGCCTTCGATGCGCCTGCCCTCTGACTCTTGTTTCTCTCAGGAGCTTTGGAGTTGAACTGAGTACAAAGCTTCTACTTCAGCTGGACAAACGTTCATTTCCCAGCTTTGTGCTTTTTCTTCAGCTGCAAGGTCAGTGTGTTGCAGACTTGGGACCATGAGCTCAGTGATGAAGACACCCCAGCTAACTGCAACAACATCTGGCTGCACATTGGACAATGTGCTTTTGGGAAGATGAGTTCCTGGACTACATTGACATGCATTTACTTGTCCCTGGCTGCATTCAGTATACATGAGTTGTGAGGCGAAGGGTTAGTACTCGTTTAATTTCCTTATTGGATGAAGGTTGAGTTGTGGGGCCGCTGTCTGGATTTGGCTGAACTTGGTTGTGTTGCCAAGTGTATCTGCATTGCAACTTGCAAAAAACAAAATGTGCCAGAACTGCACAGAGGGAACAGCCTGGATCTGCTCCTGGCCGAAGATTTCGGTTTGTCGGAGTGGACAGGACATCATACTCTAAAAAGTTCTCTGCCTCACCAGAAAATGTAACAGGAGAGTTCTTAAATTATTTTTCAACACAGTCTCCTTTAACCCTATTCAGGACTTTCATGTTGCCATATGCAGAAGGTCTTTTGGAGACCTGAGAACAGTTCATGGTGCAACAGTTTAAAACTACATTTGGCTGCTTCTGCCACCTGTACTGTGTGGATCTGTGCATTGCCCTGGAACAGCAGCTCAAAGCTTTCCTCTCCATATTTCTTTGATTTCTACATGTATATGACTTTTTGTGGTCGGTGTTGTAAGGCTTTATAGTATACAGATAAGCCCAAAATGGGTTGGCTGAGAACTTTTTGAAGTACCCGCATATGTGGTTCTGATAAAGAACCCTGTTTGGCTCCATACTCCATAGTTTTCAGATTTACCAACAAACAATGAAATTATACAAACCAACACAGAGAGCCAGGAACCTTCAGCGCCCTGTGGCAGCTTTGCTCAGTTGGCAAACCAGCCTTGCACAGAAAGAACACACTACTGTAGTCAAACCTGAATCTTTCTTCGCATTATGTGACAATATTGACCACTTACTGCTCCTTGAGGTAAATTTAATCAGTGATCTCATGAATTGCACAAGTTTTTTTTCTCCCACTGGACTTTATCAATAATGAGGCTGAGAGCCATTCAGACAGCTTGATTTGAAAGCTCCTTTCATGCAATGAGCAAAAAGAAGCGTGGGAGGAGATTGGGATTGTAATTGGACACTTAATCACTGGTGTACAGGCAGAACTGATGACCCTTAATAGAAGACAGGGTTGGATGTGGTGGTGGAAGAGGAAAGACGAAGATGAAGTCTGCCTTTGATGACCCTTATGCAGCATGAATGGACATATCAGCTGAAATACTACTACTGTTCCCATTAAAAATGGGAGTTACTCAGTTCCTCCCTACCACTTATTCTCTGTCGCTCTCCTTTGTCTCACCTGGCTCTATTTTCTGGCTACAACATGACAGTAGTTAGGTCTACGCAGAAATTGCTGACCCTGGACAGTGACCCATGTCATCATTACCACAGAGGGTCTATGTCTTTTCTTTTGTTCTACAGGAGCGAACAGACAGGCAAAAAAAAAAGTTGGAACGGCACAGACAGTCAAAGAGAGTAGAAAATGAAAAACTGGGAGCACGGGAAGAAGGAGAGGCAAGGGAGAGAAAAAAATGAAAGGAAAAGAAGGAAGTGAGAAAAAGCTAAGATGTGGTCAAGACAAAGAGGGAAGGAGAAATGAGCAGAGAGGAGGAGAGTGGGTGGAAAGATGGGGAGAAAATTGAGATCACTAGAATGAGACAAAAGATGGAAAGAAATGGACAGAGCGAAGCAACCCTCCTACCCTCCTCTTCAGAAACGGAAATGGAGCGTACAGAGGAGACAGAATTCAAAGGCGTAGCCGGCAAACATGGCGCAGCGGATCCATCTCACGCGTCCAACGAAGGTCAGCGTCATTTGTTCTCCACAGAGACAAGAGGGTCCTTCATGTGATGAAAGAGAGAGAGGAGGAGCATGAAAAGGATGAGAGATGAGGCCGTCCACGACGGGAAACATGAAGGTTGATTCCATCTTGTGTGCTCCTGTCGCCAGTGGAGACACACACCGTTGACAGAAGGGAATACATTTGACTGTCAAGCAGGTGCTTCTCATGAATGTGTAATAGTGTTTCCTGTACAGCACTGCATACGAATGCAGTGTGAAAACATGGCCTTCAGTGGTGAAAAATGACGTGGTTTGATGGCATTCAGTAAAGTCCTTGCCCAAGCTCGTCCCGGGTTGTTCTTCAGGGCTGAATAAAGCAACTTTTGCGTTTCTGGAACGACGGTGAGAACTTCTGTAATCTGATTAATTCAAGTCCAAAACTCTTTTTGGAGAGAGAGAAAATGACAAGAGATGAGAAATTGTGAAGCTTTGTGAAATACAGGTGAAATTAAAGACGAGAGAGAAAAATGGGACAATTTATCAAACAAGGTGTCACATCTAATGTTCATCTCAGTCTGGCTTATTCTCTATAATGTACTCAGAGTAAGATATATGTAGTCTTTTTTTTAAATCTAAAGAATATGAGCAATAAGCAGAAGACAGTTAATGACGTAACTAATGACACTGATTAAAAGCTGCCTTCTGAATACTGGCTAGCTAACATGGCTCCTCTTCCTCTGGAACATTAATCATTACTATGAACAATTAAACCCGCACTTGCTACAAGAATTCAAAAACAATTCCAGTTTTACACTGTGTGCTGTGCCTTACAAGCAGCTACATGCAGCTGTATCGTCCACATTTTAGATACGTCTACTGATTTAAAATTCAAGGAACTGAGGTGAAACTAAACTTGTAAATTAGTCTGATTTAAGGAAAATGTCAGAGAACATTTGGCTACAACTTATGGCATCTATTTCTAACTTTAATAGATTTCTGTAGATCTGTCAAAATAACACTAAATGTGACACTAAGGGGTCCTGACAAAGCCAAAGTATGTGACAAGTTATCAGTGTAGAGTATACAAAGTGTGCACCATCGTATTGAATGTGTTCGGGTCTAAAAGCTAACGTGTCTTAAACCTGTGTTCTTTCTAACAGCCAGCAGGAGGCGACACCTCGAGATTCAAAAAGAGTCTGATTGCATAGAAGCCTTTGTGAAAACAACCTTACTTCTCACTTGACTCGTTACCTCGATACATATTTTCCTCATGAATTTGTGGTCTCGATTGCAAGTTTTGAGTCTCCTTAAATACAGCATGGTGTCTATTTGGTAAATTATGGCCCCAGTTACAGAAAAACAGACGATAAAGCAGGGTATGCTTTAGGGAGGGGCTACATTGTGATTGACAAGTCACTACTGTATTAGGAGGCATAGTGTTATTGAGTTCTCAGTCAGATCCAGCTGCTGCTCCTAGGTCTGAAAATAGAAGACCAAGATCATCAGTTCCAAACTCGAGGTTTCAGAACAGTAGTCTCCAAAACAATAGGTGACTTTACGGTTCTATGTTATCTTGTCTATCTCGTCTATATTGTGCACACTAGAAATTATACTCAGCTTATATACAGCTTTCAATATTTTTGAGTGTTGATTGACAATATTATGCAAAAATGCATTGTTGTACACTATACTGCGTGGATACGTAACATACTGGGTAAAAGATATCCTCCAGCAAAGCTTGGTGTCCGTCAGACATGAAAATACATGCTGGGTGAATCAGAGAAGGATTTGCAGTTGAATAAAAGATGTGTATACTTCCTAAATAATTAAATAAGGCTCTTCTGTGTCAGTGGTGGACGGTGCGAACTTCACTGCTGTGTTTTAGTATCTCACAGAGAACTTTCAGGTTCAAGGTTAAGAACATCTCGAAAGTAACCAGCATCTCCTGTATGCTGCCTCACTGAATGCTGAGGGTGTTATTAAGGGGTGCACAGGCAGTTCATGCAAGGAAGCTACACATCTTCCTTTGGGGAGATGGTAGAAGTTTCTTAACTACTGAGTCATGGGAGGAATCCTTGTGATTTAGTGCCATGAAAGATGACATGCTAAGCTGTGAAACATCACGCTCTTATGCTGCAGAGTCCCTCGTCGCTACACAAGGCTTCCCTCACGTGCAGCGAGTGTTCGCTGGAAGAAAGTGCATCCGTGTGTGTTTGTGTGGTTGTGCTTTGATGTTGCTTGTGCGTAAGAGTGCCTGCGAAAAATCTCAGTCGCTTGTTCATGCACACAGACGATACGTGTGCGTCTCTACCGCTCCACCATTGTGCCAGTTACCTTTATTTCCCAGCACCAGTGACGATGCTGCTATTTAAGAGAAGTGCAACAATCACACCATGTTGGGTCGGCCAGGCTGCTTGCCTCGTTTTCACAGGCTATCCACACCTTTTTTTTTTTTTGTATTTCAACATGGCATTATCACGGCTGACAATCGGCTGCTTCAGCTCCATTTTTAACAGGTCTGTGACTGCTTTGGCAAAACAGGTGGCATTTTCACACAGACAGGTGACAGGACATCGAGCATCCCTGAATACATCAAAATTATGTCAATGTGCGTACATCCCCGAGCACCCGTTTATTTTAAGAACCCGCTATTTGCAAGTGTAACAACGCTGAATTTTGGTTTAGGAAAGAAAACTTTTTTATCCCGAAGCTGGCAATTCTTGCAACACCAACCACTCATCCTCCTTTGTTAAGCAGCTAAGAAATGCGAATGGTAGTCTGGGGGGGATTGGGAGCTGCTCAAAGAAGGTTTTATTTGAAAATAGATTATGGACCAGAAAGTTAGAAATCTCATGTTAGGAAAATTCTTCAGTGGAGTCCTAACTGCTCCAAATCAATACACAGAGTCGCCTCTCAAGTCAAAATAATGTTGTACGTGCACAGTACAGAGTCTGAACAAGTGACTTCAGAGCCAAGAAATGTTGTAGCATTTATACAGGCATACAAAAGATTTCTCCTCTGCTCACATCTGTTGAGCATGCTCTTCATGCACCCAGTGTCCATCGTTCGTTTTCGTTCTCCGATTGGCCAGAACTGACACAACCAAAGTTCTTTCACTGATCGGTGCCTTGTGCATGCTCTGTCTTTGTCCTTCAGTGAGTGCTGCTGTTAGGGCTTGGTTACTTTTTTGCAAGTCCTGTGCGCGCTGTCTTTCATGGCCTTCTGTACTTTATCAGTGGAAACAGAGCTCGCTCAGCACGGAAGTTCATACAAAAAGCATTGAATCATCACATGCATTCGTCCTCAAACTTATTCATACCCTTCCATTAAGGAAAAGGCAAAATTCACAATCATCACTCAAATAACTAGAAACTGAAAAAAGTAATCATAAATAAAAATTTGCTAAATTATAATTTAGTTAAATAAGACATTGCTTTTGAATTGTGGTTGAAAAGAATGATTTTAAAAAAACAAACAAAACTGTCCCGGACAAAATAGAGCACTTCAGAGACAGCTGTTTTTTACCTTCTTCGCTGGGAGGGTATGAATACATCTGAGGACGACTGTATAACACTAAATTTTATAACATCTCAGTACTTCAAGAATAATCTATTCAGTGATTTGTATTGATACCCAACCATGTTAAGCAACCAAACAGTGTTGTTTGTGAAAGTCCAGTAGCTCCAGCTGGTAGCAGAAGCCTTGAATGTAAGCGTGGAAACCTCTCTGCTGTCTGGGATTGTTGGTCTAGTCTAGTGGGTCATTCAGATTATGCAACACTTACTCCACAGCGCTCCATAAAACCTTAGGGACTCCCAGCAGGGCTGTTGTTGTGCGCTTGTTGTGTTTGTGTGGACTCTTGTGAACCAACTGGGTCATGTGAAGCTGAGGGAGTTTGTGTTGTTACGGTTCATTATTAATGTGTTTGCATATGAGAAGAAAAGGGAGGAAAAGTGAGAGAGACCGTATGGAGAGAAGACAAAAACCCTGGGACAATCAGTGAGACGGATAAGAAGGGAGGGACGACGAGTCTCTGGCAGCTTCTGCTCCGCTCGCTTGTGATTTTTGTTGTGGGAGTAATTACATGTGGCCCAGGGCAGAGGGTGTCATCTCTTTGTTCTTTGTCTGATCTGGAAGACAGCCACCGCTCCACCTACAGCTGGAGGAGGACATCTCTGCTCCAGTATGGTGCAGGGGATTCAAGAGCAGATAAAGGAGAACAATTCATTCGGGGTTACTTAGTGACTGGGAGCAGACGCGTCAACAAGGGCAAAGTTACAAACTAGTTAGACAGTCGTCTGCTGCTGCGTTGTACAATATCCACTGTAGCAGCTCTGATGCTTCACTGCAGGATTACTGGAGATATGATGTGTTTGCCTCAGCTCTGAAGAGGCCACGCCAGGAGGAAGGTCAAAGTGAGCTCAAACAAAAGTTAAGCTTCTAGATTTCTGAAGTCAGTCGCTTTTCTTTTGTTTGTCCCCGTTTTTCTTTTGGCTCAATGGACGTCAAAAGAAAAAAAAAAAACACGCACTTACTGGAAGTTTCTTTGGACGTCTGACAAATGAGCATAAACACGAATGAGAATTTATGATGCGTTGGAAGAAAAGATTATGAAGACTGAGGAGAATCTTACTGAATTTAATCATACAAACGTTAGACATTTTTATAAAAGATGGTCCAATGTGTCCAAGAATCGAAAAGATTTAGAAGGAATAATAGAGAAAATCTTTCTTGTTTCACATCAAGTTTTCCAATTGATGAAAAAATGCCACACAACACATCATATAACAGTAACTTAATAACGAATCGGCGAACATGAGTGAAATAAGACAAACTAATAAATGGAGTAAAGGAGGCTCGTTAAAAATAAAGTAAATCAACATACAGTACAAATTGGGAGCACTTTTTTCATCAAATAGTTGTAGTATTTACTTCCTTGCGTATTTTCTCTTTTCATACATTAAAAAATGGGACCAAACTTTCGCTGATAGGAAATATTCATCAATAATTTTGACCTTTTTGCAAAACCAGGCTTTGTTTGATTATTTTACTGACAGAGACGAGCCTGTTTAGTGCCTACAGACCCACTGATGCAATGACAGAACAGACAATTTCCTCTGCCAACAGTAATTATTATATCTAAGTTGCATGTTTTGAAGTCTATCTGGTGTATAATTACACCTGACCAATAGTGATGTGCAGATTGCTCCTACATCCAAGGACATTGTGTCTAATCCACCGATGGGGCGGG
Organism: Stegastes partitus; assembly: GCF_000690725.1. Taxonomy (NCBI): domain Eukaryota; kingdom Metazoa; phylum Chordata; class Actinopteri; family Pomacentridae; genus Stegastes; species Stegastes partitus. The sequence continues at coordinate 83,229 of NW_007578968.1, read as the reverse complement.
CTGGGTCATTAAAATTAGCATTCTGATTAGTACAAGATGAGTTGTGGGTGTGTGAAATAATGCATCATTAATGAGGATCATTTTAATTACGTTTTCTCAAATCTGGACATATTTGAAGCTTCATTTCTCATCAGGCGCAGGTTAGCAGAAGAGACTCTGATTGCACCAATAGCAGGGTCCAGTTTTCTTGAACACAATGAAGTTAGAAAACAGTGTTAAAATAAACACAACAAGAAGGAAGGGCAGAAAAATTCAGTGTGGGATGGATCTAGTGAATGTGTTAACCATGATGAGTCAAATGTCAGTGTAATTTGAGCTATCATATCTGACACTCTAAAAACAAACAAACAAACAAATCAGTTAGAAAACAGGAAAAATGCAGCAGAAAAAATATGT
>NW_007578968.1:52473-81966 GCF_000690725.1 Stegastes partitus | reverse complement strand
TAGAAACTCAGTGTTAGGTTCCATTGTGTTTTGACAGTAAGATAACAGAACAGTACATGAAAAATGTTAATTTTAATACACTTTTTTTAAAACCTTTTTTAAAAACTAAAACAATATTTGATGACTGTTAAAACACAATGAAAATATGAAACTAGTCCACAATGTTCACATTAAAAAAAATCAATGTTATATGTATAACGTAACTGTATTTAAATCCACTAAAATTACCAGAAATGATCAATCATTATTTAACATACATTTGCTGTTAATTTCACAATTTTTGCAGTATTCGAAGGTTACAGTATTCTACTGTTTTTTAACATGTTTTTTCTGGCACCCTTGCTGCCAGGTTTTCACTGTTTTCTTACAGAAATCTTTTTTTTTTCTTTTTCAGTGTAGGTCAGGGGTGTCCAATCCTGGTCCTGGAGGGCCACAATCCTGCATGTTTTAGATGTTTCCCTCTTCCAACACACCTGATTCTAATGATCAGCTCATCATCAAGCTCTGCAGAAGCCTGATAACGATCCTGATCATTTGAATCAGGTGTGCTGGAAGAGGGAAACATCTAGAACATGCAGGATTGTGGCCCTCGAGGACCAGGATTCGACACCCCGGTGTAGGTGAAGGCCAGTGTTTGTCTGATGTGCTCCTTTTTCCTTTTCTCTCTCTCGCCTTCTTTCTCTTACTGTGAACAAGGGTACACCAAAATAAATCAAATTTACACTAAAATAAATCAAACATTCTATTATTGATGCCCATCATCAAAGACACACATATTATATACAGACAGAGCCGGCAGCAGTGTGGACACACATTCATACATATGTGTGAGCTGCAGAGGTGGGCATCCAGCCTCTGGTCTGACAAATCAAAATGCCTGCCATGAAAAAGGTCTATTTCTTTAGACCTTTTCAAACCTGTTGAGTTTTTCCTACTGATTGCTGGACCTGACTGCTCAGCTGCTTCCCATTAGTCATTACTCAGCCCAGCACATATAGCAGGCAGCTCACCACTGCTGCTTTTCACATCATATATGTTACCTCAGCGTCTTACCTTTTGTGCTCGCCTGCCTGCTCCCTTACTTCAGTTTTTAACTGTCTGCCAGAACACCAAGTAAAGTCCCACCTGTCCTGCTTACAGAATCTACATCTGAGTCCAAGTCCTGTGCATGTACAATACTGCAACTCTTTAATCATGGCTGCTAAAAAAAGGCAATCCTGGCTCAATTCTATGTCTTAGTGCTTCCATGAAAACCAATCTGGCATCAGTCTGGATCTGGAAGTGAAATGGAGCCGACACACGTTGGCCCTTATATAAAGACATCACATGAGACAGATTGGTGGTAGAGAGTGTAGGAACTGGGGCTGAGCAGTTTAAGAGGTTGTTTGATGGACCTTTTTTTTGTTAAAGCTTCATTAAATGCCGCCCACACGTGTTTACCTTTTGGAGCTGATTATCTCTCAGCTCAGGTTGGAGTTTAGTGAATCTGTGCTGGAAATGATCTAAAGACACTAAAGACTGATATATAAATATACAAATACAGCACCATATAACAGAAGTTACTTAACTCCTGTGGAAAGTTTAGCTTGTAGCTGCTAATCGTTGTGTTTGACAGCCAGTTGCTAAATTTTCTGTCAGCTGTTTGATGCTGATCAGATCGTGCAGTGAAAATCAGCACTACAATAGTGGTGGGAGTAAATCAAACGCGGGAAGTTGCTGCTCAGAAAACCAAAACAGTGGCCCGAACGATGCTATTCAGCTTCGTGGAGCTGAGCCGAGCAGCGGCGTGGAGTGATATTTCTCTGTGGGTTCTTTGTTTTGTACTGTCAGATGCAAGAAGTCAAGAAATATCAGAGTGTACAAAGAGTGCGGAACTCAGAAAACATCCACTGTTTTAAATGGCTTCCTGCAAAGTGAAAAGGTTGCTTGTGCTACTGAGTCCACTGAGGATCAAGACACAACTGTGCAGCTTTTTGTACCTTTTATCTGCTTATTGTCTTGGTTCAACACCGTCTACAAACTAATTTTTTTAAAGAGACTTTGGCAGCAGTGAGTGTGGGTCATACAAAAACATCCTCTCCAGAACAGTGACCTGCTGGAACCTGCAAGCAAAGGTCTGTGTGGGGAATTAACCTCAAGAGGATTAGGGAGGACGGCTGACCTGGCCTTTAGGAAGTCATTGTGAGCTGTTAACTCAAGAAGTCACAGTCGACTAACTTACCTCGGCCCACCTGAGTGGGAGACAGAAAATGTTAAATGTTGAGGAAAGTTCTGACTGTTGAAAGTACTGCACAGTCTGGTATAATTAAATAGAATTCAGGATATTACTTAAAGGTCAATTGTGCAGCAGCAGATACACATCCAGAGTAAAATGGCTTTCTTTTAGAACATGCAGGTCTATAAAGTCTCGCCTCTTTCTCCACCCACCACACCAGCGCTCCCTGCAGCTCAGCACACCAGCTCACCTCCGACTCTCCTCAAACACTGAAACTACTGTATTTGTGTTTTTAGAAGTCATAAGTGAAATTGATCATGAAGAAAAATGATATGGAAAATCCCACCCTGCAAGCTGACAGGATTGGTTCTGTAGATTTATGACACATGAAACCCTGTAAGTCTGAATCTGTGTTTTTGAGACTAACATCAGTACACTGTAGTTTCAAGGTGGAGATACTTAACCCTGGTGTCTGCTGCTTATTTTGCTCATAATGTGTCTTCCAAATCACCATATGAACATATTTAAAAGGTAAAAAAAGAAACATGATTGATTTTCACCAGAGGGGGTCTTTGATAAAAATATTGCAGCTACCTTCTGGTTTTTGGTTTGGCGAAGTTCAGACAGTTGAATCAACTACACTACCAAGTTTACTGATCTGTTAGCCCTTTTCCACCAAGAAGAACCAGGTGCTAGTTCCTTGCTGGTGCTAGTTCCAGTGCTATGTTTGTTCAAATCCTAGCTTTTTCATTGGCAATGAGCCAAGTTAGAGCCATGCCATACGTCATTGCATACGTAGCCGTTTACTGAACAACGCTCGGGCCATATTGAAGTCCACATGGGACTCCAGACTAACTTTTTTTTTTACTGGTGTGACCAACTTTCTCATTTGCACTTCCCACCTTGTCACAGACAAAACATATGACTTGCTGAGCATTTTCTTATCGATAGATGATACAACGCCCCACACTGCAGGTTGCGGTAGCTGCTGCTGGTGGCCACAGTGCTCAGACCGGTGTGTGAGCAAAAATGACTTTAAAAAGAGTAAACGAGGGCGTTCTAATGTCAGATTTGTCCAAGAGGAAACTGAGTGATTTTTTTTTTTTCTTTCCTGTGAGTGTAAAAACCAGCGCATGTAGGTGTGCACCATTTTTTTTTACGAAGAGACTGCATGTCTAAGCGTAACTACAGAAGTTATAAAAGTACTGTTTTCCACCACTGTGGTGCTGGTGGGACACAATTGTACCAGATTTCAGCGCGCAACAGTTTGTGCAAAACTTTAGTGTGTCCCGGGACTCATTCCAGTACATCTGCGATCAGACCAGAGATGTCCTGGTGAAAACGATACAAATCACCACTTGTATGTCCCATTTATCTGTCTTGGTCACGATAACCCCGCCCCCAGTCCCATGACGTTATTGTTCTTAGCTCTGGCCCAGCAAAGAGTTGGTGCTTGCCAAGCACCAGTTTTGGGAACCTGGAGCTGGTGCTTCGGTGGTGGAAACACAAAGAACTGGTGCTAAGTCAGACTCTGGCTCCAAACTAGCACTGGAACCAGCTCGGTGGAAAAGGGGTATAAGTGGCATCGAACTTGCTCGGTTGAAAAAGTTCACTGAGCACAATGGGAGGACTAATGTTTAGCCAATCAGTGCTGTGGGTGTGAAACTTAAAGAATTGTCAAACCAATTCTGCTGACATGGCACCCGTCACTGTTAACTTAAAATAGTGACAGATTTCGGCCGATATGTTGGATATTAGTGATAGTTAGGAAAAGTCGAGGTGGATTAATGTTCAGACAAGGTTATAGCGAAGATGGAAATGGGATGTAAAGAGTTTTGCAGTTGTCTGACGTCAGGAAAAATATGTAGCTGCAGAGATTGTTCAAACTGTTGTACAAGAAAAAAAAAGAGAAATTTCATTTCAGTCAGTGTTGCGTGAAAGAGTTTTCTCTCAGGAAAAGCACATCTACAAACATTTTTTTCACATTTGTTTGGTAAATTAAAAAACTTTTTGCCATCCACGACGTCCCCTTTACAAAACAATTCATTCTTCTGCCTAATTAAACAACGAGTAAAGACTCGCCAGTTTCATCATGCAGCTGCTACGTCTGCCTTTTTATAGGCTTCTCGGAGCCTTTCACCATGACAGGCAACTTTTAGCTGACAAAAATGAGGACAGACTTTACCACAAATCAGATGATGATAAATTAAGAAATGTTTAATACCCTTGTGTCTAAGTGTGCTCACTCTTTGTCTCCGTCAATCAGCCAGCGTGTGTGTGTGTGTGTGTGTGTGTGTGTGATCCTCCCTGTAATGTCCTGGGAGACTGCTGAGTGTGTTGACAGTGTATTTAGGGAGCTTTTAACTCAATATACGCCTCAAACCCCATGGCAACCGGGCCTTTTTATTCCTTCGCGCGTCACCATGGAAACGCTGATGTTCATTAAATTTCACCCTGTGTTTGAAGATATTAAGGGATTCTATATTTAAGCAAACAGCTAACTTTAAACCTTGAGTTTAGACGACTTCTACTGCAAACAAACGTGCTGTTTGCGGATATCAGCTTCACCTTTGGAATGTCCTGCGAACCTCCGAGGATGCTGATTGCTCACCGTTGCCATGACACCTGTGGGTCCCTGCAGCCTTTCACATGGGACACGGAGGAGGAAATAGTAACAGCTTTTTCCCGCATTTGAGGAGTTTACACAGACTTGACTGTGCCGCTGTGGCCCCAGCGTGACACACATACACTTGAATGAGCAGTTCGCCGCAGGAACATTACGGTCAAGCAGCTGAAAGGCCGACTGAGACGCCCCCCCTCGGGAAAAACTATTTCCATATATCTGAAGTGTGTGTGGCTGTGGGTCATGTTTTTTATTCTTTCCCCCCCAACACTCGCAGGAATTGCATTAACCTCTGACAGATGTGGCGACTGCAAGAAGAAACTGTTTGTGAAGAGATTCAGTGTGTGTGTGTGTGAAAGTGAAAGCCAACAGTGCATTATAGAATTCATGCATATTCCCCAGATAAATGAGCAGAGGTGCCGACACATGCTCACACACTTTATGACATACTGTACACAGACATTTAGTCATTTTGATTTATTTATTTACTTGCATTTTTACATAGAAAGCATCTGATGTATTGTATATAGAGTGTATAGCATTAAGGTCATTTTCAACTCCTGTCCCTAGTTGGGCTTTTCAGTAAAAATAGACAAAGGACCAACAACACCAACAAAAACAACACAGACAACATTATAAACTTTTAATCCTCCACCCACACACACACACACACACACACACACTGGATGGCACAATCCACAGTCAGTCGGACCTCAACATGTCATAGGTGGCTACATTCTTGTTTTTCTTTCAGCCAGTTCTTAACTTCTGCTCTAAAAGTTTTTTAAAAATCTGCTATCATATTAACTTTGTCTGGTAATATGTTCCAGATGTGACAGCCTTTGATTGAAAAGGCTGTCTGACCAAATGTAGTTCTGCGGCAGGCTATTTTGCAGTTGTTGTTGTTGGAGCTTCTGGTGACCCTGCTGCTGTGGATGAATCCACAGAGTGGCTGTGGCGCTGATATTTGCACAGATGCTGTCATACAACACCTATAAAAACACAACTCCTCATGCAGTCTGCCGGGTAGCTACACCTCTGCACGGTTTCGACCCACGCAGGAGCAGAAACGGTCTCTCTCCCCCCGCCGTCGCTGTCAGACGTCCTCGACTCATTACAGTGAATCCACATTGCAACTGCAGCTGGGGACTCTGGGAAGCCATGTTTATCTAAAGAGGATAGAGACAGATTGAATATGTAAAGCCAGTAGCTAGTGGAATCCCATCACACTGATTGCTTCAGACCAGCTGAGAGTCTGAGATGAATTCTCCATTGCACTCTAACTGAGGTTTAGTGGGACAGGAGCAGTGCTGGGGTAAACAGCAGGTGACTGCATGTGGATATCATCTGAGGAGGGTAATTCACATGCAGTATACGTTCACAGTCCCCAAATACAGTCAATTACTACACAGAAAGGATAAGAATTGGATTTCATGTGTATTCCCCAGTAGATAAGATTCATGTTCCAGGGCAAATCTATGGAGCATTAGTGGGAATACATGACATAAACAGATTCATTGCCTAGCAGTTGTCCACAGCCCTTGGGAGTTTATAGGTTTGTATCATATTAAACACTGACTCTGACATTGGTTCTGACTAAAAAAGTGTTCTGTATTCATCACAGATATAACACAAAGCCTCAACAAGTCAGTGTTAGTATATTAAAATTTAAAGTTGATTGGGTCATTAGTCCTGCAGCAAATTTTGGCAGAATTTCCCCCAAAAATCTAAAAACTGAAACGTAAATTGATGCACCTTTCTTCTATTGCACGAATCTGAAGAGTTGATTTATTGAAAGTTCTTCTCCGATCATTTACTAAACTCAGAAAAACTCATCTCTGTGTCAGAGTTATATATTTATAAGTATTATTTTCCACATGAGAATAATTCATTAAAAGCCTTAAAATGGCTTTGATGTAACTCTGCACTCTCCACCCAGATCTCTGCCACTGGCTGCAGCTCGAGCACACCAGCTCACTTACAACTCTGTTTAAAAACTGTAAAACTGCTCCACGCTACGCAAAGGCAAGTTGTAATATTGGAGTAATTCAGCTATATATTTGAAGAAGAATGACACAGAAAGTTTCACCCAGCAAGTTGACAGGTTTAGAGCCATTGAACCATTACAAAAACAAAAAGCGCAACAAGATTATGTAATTAAAAGAGCGCAAATCAAACCACAAATGGAAATATTGTGGAAACATGATAGAAATGACCTTGCTGTGTTTTATATATTCATCCGACTTAGTCTCATTGCGTCATAAATTCAGCTGTCTCCTCGGTGGTGTGGAAGTTTCCCGCAATACTGCAGTCATAACAATCCTTTGACTTTCCTTTTTTTTAAATTTATGGCATTTCCACTGAGTCTTTTCTTTGCCAAACTGCAATAACAGGTCGATGGTAACATTCATCTGTTGGAAATCAAATATTTTATTACCTGGCAGAGACCTTTTTTTACTTAGACAGTAAAACCATTTTTCAAATATGCAAAGCAAATGATTCATAGTTCAGCAACAGTTCCTTTAAAAATGAAACAAAATTGCAGAACAATTAAGGGAGGAACTCAAGGGGAATAAAAATGCCCTCTAACAAAACGAATAGCAAAACTCGAATGTCTAGAAAAGCAGAATCTCTCACTGGCGAACATGGATTTCTTTTTCATTTAAAAAAAATAAAAAATTTTATTTGCAGATTTGAAGGAACAGAGTGAGACACTGATGCCTTCGTTGTTAGCAATCTGAACTTCTGAAGTTGGGTGAAACGGCAACTTTGATCCTTAATTAGCTGAAGAAATCTGCAGAAATCCTGCATCTTTTGCCCCCTTGTTCTCATTATGCCTTCTTGTCCACATGCAGCGTCTTCAGACGTACAAATGCTCAAAGTCTGCCGCACAGCCGACAATACGCAGACAGGAAAGCACAGTTTATATAACTAGTCGCACTTAAATTCACAGAACTATATCATCCTCAATTATGGCCTGGAACGCTTTTCCTTTGATGTAAATACTGAAAACCCCCTAAGAGAATATACACATACACACATATGGTATACTAGGAGAGCTCTGATTATAATAGCCTTTTTTTAGAATCCTATTTCTAGAGTGAAGAAGCATGAGAATCCCTTCACCGTTCATTGAGGCCCGGCCTCTGAAGTATAGTCAACAGCAGCATGCGGCGATTAATTAGAGATTTGTCTCGATGAGGGGAGGTTTGGGAGGCAGAAGGATAAAGCAGGCAAATCTGCTGGCCTAATTAGGGGAATTTAATTTCTCACAGGCTCACATTGACTCAGACCTTGATGAGGCATTTTTGGGAGAAAAGGGGAGTGGAGGGAGGGAGGAGAGAAAGCAGCTTGTCCATGATGTTACATGCGGTAATAGATGGGTGAGGAGAGATTGCCAAAAGGGAAGATGTGAGACATTGTGAAACCATGTAGTGTCTTGACAATGGAGCTCATCAGATTCGCTCGTGTGTCGTCAGCGAGGGCGCTTCTCTGCATGTCGGCAGTTTAAGGAGCATGACAGTTTTCGAAGGATTTTGTAAGCTTGTTTTGTGGGGAGAGGCCTAATTTTTATAACACGTGAGAGACTGTTTCTCCACACTGAGTCTGACAATGATATACTGTTGGAGAAAGTCACTGAATGAGGGTTTTCATTTGTGCGTTAGTGAAAGGTCTCACCAAACAGACAGGGCGTCTAACCAATGCTGAATGTGTTCTGTTGTTGTTAATGACAGATCTACAGAAAATATCACCCACTTCTATCTGTCGGTAGCTATTTACCTCTTAAGTTTGTTGCTTCACATGGGCACTGTCTCCTAAAAAAATCTCATTCCCATACAACTTAACTGGATTCTCGATTTCGCTTTGACGGAAACACCCTTTCGTGTTCATGTTTATGACAGATCACAATTAGGTTGCTAATCAACATACTGTTACCATTTATTGCAACTGTCGCTTTTTTTCATCCAACCAATCATCTATTGGATGGGGCGACACTCTGGTAACTCAGGAGAGGTTTGAAACATGTTGTGACAGGGTCGTATTTTACCCCAAACCATGATAATTTCCTAAATCTAACCAAGTACAACAGCGAGTAACACAAATTCCAGTGACCACAATGAAAGTCCTGTTACAGACCTAATGCCACCACCAGCGACCCTCCTTCCAACCTCCCAACATGGACTTTGTGGCTCTTTCAAAGTGAAACAGTTCCCTTTAATGTCATTCTGTCATCTTACGGGGACAAATTATATTTTCGTTTTAGAGAATGCATTGTAATATACAAATTAAATTTGTAGTACACAGGGTTGTTTGCATTTGCAGCTGCACTAAGCAGCTTTTTTTTAAAGCCGCAATGAACCCTTTGTCCACTGCCTACTAATCTACATATATATCTATCTGTCTGAGATGCTGATTGAAACCTAATTAAATTTGAAAGGACAGTTACTCTTGTATCTGCATATGTAAATATGAGGCCTTTGAGATGCTGCTGTGTGTCTGCTGAAAGTATGCAATTTGTTGCTGCTGTGTTTGCCAGATTATACTCCTTCTACCTTCACCCAAAATCGGTTTGAGCCACTTAAATTCATCTGCAAACAACTCCTCCATATTAAACGGAATGCATTGTTTGTACATGTCCTCTTGAGTGACACATGTTGTGAACTGAAGCCCCAGTAAACAGGACACCATTTGTTCTGTGACTTTTAAAACCAAACAAAATCCCTGTTGAAAATGTAACCGGTTGAATGATGCTATGGCTGGGGCTGATTTAACACAAAAATGAACTTAGTTTCATGCAAAGATCATATTTTGGATCAAAATGACTATTTTGTTAAGTTAAGGGACTTTTGTTGTCATAATAAAGATAAATATGTGGTTAGGGAACATCCTTGTTCTTAAGACAACAAGGTCGGTTGACCATTGACTGAAGACACGAACAGCGACACTCCCCATAAAAGTCTGATGTTTTGTTGACCCAACCCTCTGCCCCAACCTCCTCCCAACATAGGCTCTTGAAATTTATTTCATCTTTTGCTCCCTTGATCTTTTCTGCAGCCACTAGAGGTATTTGCCACTTTAATAACAGTGTCTGCAGTCTGGCACTGATTCCAAATGTACAGAGGTATGAAAGAAAGCAGATCAGCTCAAGGTTTTTTTGCACATTCTTTCATATCTAAAAGCAACCCACTGAATCTTAATACATCATCCTGTGGTTTAAAATTGCTTTTGGAAAAGAAAAAAAAAAGGGTTTTTTTCATATTTCACTTTTTGGATAAAAATCGGCTGGGCACAGAGATTTGTTGGTTGCCTGACAATGACAACAAGACAGCAGGAAGTTGATGCTCCCAACCTAAGAGCGATTTTGGCACATAATTCGCCTTGATACCTCAAACTGTTTTACACAAAACAAAACTTTTTTTTTTTTTTTGGTTCAAATTACACAAACATGATGTACGGTGTTAATTAGAGAGCTTTGGAGGTGCTGGCAGGCAGATTTTTATCACCTTCAGACAGAGGCAGATTGCCTGTTTCTCTGTGTTTCCAGTATTTCTACTAAAAGACGCAGCTATCTGAAGCTTCATATTAAATAAACAGACAGTGGCATCAATCTTTTCCAGCTCTCCGTAACAAAGTGTATCTCTAAATGTTGATATGTCTTTTAAAATAGGCTAACAAAAAGGGTAGAAAGGCCCCTGTCCATTTTTTCATTATTCAAACATCAGCCCAGACATTAAGTAACTTAACCTTACCCTGAGTGAAGCTGTTTAAGACAACATACTTTGCGATCAGCAGTGTGTTTTCCTTGAGCTGGCACTCTTTTTTTTTTTTAGTTCCTAATTCAGATTCCAATTTACCAAGCATATCATCAAGCCTACACCTAAAGTGAATTAGCTTTCGGGGGGAAAAGAAGACACCAAAACAGCAGGAGACAATCACTAAAGTCAGACGCTATTCTATCAGGAAGATAGATACTGATTAGAACAGAAACAAGTGGTTTGTTTATTAAATTAGCTACTTTGGCGGCGGGACGAGCAGACGGAGATGGAGAGAGGCGAGACTCGCAGTGTCAGGTGGAGGTAATAGAGGAAACTTGGTTCATCTGTTCTTAAATGTCAACGGGGAATGAAGCAGCGGTACGGCGAGCTTCATCTGAACTGACAGGACGGCAGCTGGGTCTCTTTTTTTACTCGAGTAAACAGCTCTTACTACAACATCGAAAGGCTGTAATTAGTGCAGGACCACAAACACGTCTGACCCTTTTTCACAACCTTTCGCCCATCTGTGAAGAGGAGTCACACCAAGTACGTAAGGAATCATTACCATGATGCAGTCAGTCCATATATATTACACTAATAGCACCCAGAGGACGGATAAAAAAAGACTCCTACTGTGTTATTGGCTCATATTCTGTTTTTTAAAGACTGTTGGCCTTTAGTGGCCGATGGAAAGACAACCCATCATGACTCTCGCTCTGTCACACACACTTCAAGACACACACATATGCGGAGCCCTAATGTGTTCTCAGCCTAATAGCTCTTTCATTAGTGCCAATCCAAAGACAAATGGATTCAATAAGCAGCCCAGATCTATCTGTCTGTTTGGGTTTAGAAACACCCCTGCTCCCTCACTCCTTTTCGTGGCGTTTATGTACTCTGAAGTGGCTGCAGAGAGAGAGAGAGAGAGAGAGGCACCAGAATAGATGAGAAAATGGATACAATAGACAGCAGATTGACAAAACAGGGCATAACGACCTGAAAAAAGGGCAAAAAAAAGCGACAGGCTAATGTGACCAGGCTGCATGTCAAGATGCTGTTAACAGGAATATCGACAAAGCCATTATGGAAAGTTGAAAAAAAAAAAAGGAGAGCTTGATTGTGTGTTTCCTAGTAAATAGATGAGCTTTGTGAACATTGTTTGGGTGGTGTCGAGGATAATTTTGCGGGTGGAATAACAAGGGATTTTGTTTGGCTTCCTACACAGCTGAGCAGAACATCGGAAATATTTCTGTACCTTTTGTTGTTGCATTTATGGAAGCTATCAAACCAAAAGAGAGTAATTAACGCCTCGAATACAAAAGAGCGGTTTGCGCGCGTACATGCTGCGCATTCATGCCCCATAGGGGTAAAAATGAATCTACACACCCTTATTGTCACCGATGAGCATCAGTACGTGGTGTGTATTAATTACAACCACGTGCAGGGCGACGTGGCGTATCAGCGACACGCATCCGTGCACAGCGCATGCACCAGTCTCTAATCAAGTCTTGGATTCTAATTTCCTGGAGATGCCCTCTCTTTGAGCGGGGGTCAAATCTCCTTCACTAATTTGTTTTGCTTTGGAGCAAGAGGGAGTCCGGCTGGCACGACACCAGAAGTGGGCCTCGGTCAGAGTCAAATAGAGGGGTTAGGGGAGCGATGGATCTGTGTGTGCCCCTCGATCACGGCAAAGTGCCTTAAAAAGCTGCTAACTGAAAAAAAAAAAAAAAAAGAATTTCATTAGTCTGGGTTTCAGTGAAGAGCTTCATGTCTAAACACCGTTTTGGAGGCTTTACCACCCTGTCAAGAGTGAAATTTTTTTTGGAGGATTCATTGATTTCGGTGTGTGCATGGCGGTGTGGGTAGGAAGGTGGGCAGCGGCGTGGGAGGGGGATGATTGGAGTGTGCGCGTGGGCGGGTGCTTCGGCCATGGTGGGAGCTTTCTAAATAACAATGATCCGTCTGAAAGCCTGGAATAAGATACATCTCTCTCCTCTTTGTGCGCGCGAGCACGTCTCTCTCTCTGCGCTCATGATGTGACAAGACATGAACAAAAGGATTTGTTTAGAATTAGTCAAGGATTAGACATCTATTTTAATGCCTTTTGTCGAGTCAAATGTTTTATATGCCCCAAAATAAAATAAAAAAAAATAAAAAAAACCTAAAGTGGGCCAAGCAGTTGTGTTGCATACCAAATGGTTTGGAGTGTGCAGAAAAAGCTAATACATGCTACAGCAACAGTACCTCCCAGATAAATCAAATAAACTTATTCATGACCAGTTGATGGTGTCAAAAAAAAAAAGAAAAAAACTAAAGTGCTTACATTTTTCTTTTCTAACACAGCTATTTTCCTGCAAGTCAGATTCTCTCTAAGCACATTTTTGCATCCTTCAAAACTCTTTGCCCCTTTTGAGGGCCCTGTTTCCATAGCAACAAGGGTTGGGTGTGCGTGCGTGTGTGTGTGTGTGTGTGTGTAGGTGTGTGTGTCCAGCCTCGACTTGTTGCATTTTGTGATGCTCACAAGCACTGAGTTGAGCCTCATGCTTCAGAGGACAGCAGGCTGCAGTTAGTTTATGGTTTCTTTTCAGGTTAGCTGCACCTTTAGATTGGAAAACACCTCTAAAAGAAAAAAAAAAAAAGTATACACACATTTACAGAGTGTTAACACCCGAGAACACGTGTAACTCCCGCCAACGGTCGGCCCGGCTGATGAATGCACTTGGCTATTCTCTTGTGGTTTTTTTTCTTCTTCCTATTGATCAGTGCTGCAGCAGCTTTGTTCTGCCGAGCATCATGTTTACACGCCACACTCAGTAATTTGGAGGCAGAACAACATCTCTCTCATCCTGCCAGTTATCACAGTTAACTGAGCATAGCATCGCTCGCTGTTTGTCTTTCCCCTCCTGCTCTGTGCCTTCTCCCTTTCCTTCTTTCTTTTTTTTTGACTTAAATCTCTATTCCCAGTTATCAGCCGGTGCATGTGTACATGCTCTCCTCTGTGTCCGGCCATTTATTGTGCTGTCAGCTCACCCTCCCTCTCCTTGAAACTTCTCCCACTTCACCTCCGTTTCACTTATGTCACTCTCTCCTCTCCCGCCTGTATCCTCCGTGTGCCACTCCATCTTAACCCTCCACCCACATCCAGTCTCCCAGACAGTCATTTGTCACTTGTATCTCCCGTTGATGATAACATCTGTCTGATGATAAATCAGTCGTCTGCTGTGGATCAAAGTGCAGAAAGGCTCATGGATACTGGTAGCTATCGCTGTCATCCCTCCACCTGTCAAAGCCGGCCCTCCCACCGTCTCCTCCCATTCTTCTCCTCTCCTCTGCTGCCCTTCATCGCTGGCATTAAAGTCAGAGAGGGATTTCCACAAGCATACAGTAAAATTCAAATACAGTCAGCTGAGGGCCTTGTGCAGTACAAAGGAAGACATAATAGCAGTGTAACTATTAGTAGTGATATAACTGCAGCGAATCTTGTCAGACTGAAAGAAAAAAAATGTGTCTAATGATGAGCTAGAAAAAGTCAAATGTGTAAATGAGAACTTCTTAATATAATATTATAAAACATGTGCTTTTTTTTTTTAAGTGGACGATGGAATACAGTGTATATACATATTCTGCGTGCTTTGTAAGTATTTGTTGTTATAACTCTACAACAAAATGGACTTCATGGGATCTATGGATATAGTAATGGGGAGATGGAGACTGGAGCCATTGACAGAGTTAATGAGGTTGTCGATGCTGCTCGTCGAATGTTGTTCTACTCTTCCTGCAAGACTTGCTGAAGTTGGTGGACATTATTTTGGGGATCAGGATCACATTTTCAGGCACATTAACATGGAGCTGAAACAACTTCTGAGACAACAAGTGGAGTTGCTGCGGCCATTTGAACAAAGCTGCATTTTAAGATGGTCTTTTATAGCCACTGGTCAAAGGAGTGTCTGTGTACAGTTACACTGTCTGATCATTGTCCTTTAAAGCCACATCTGACGAGACTGTGGATAAACTAAATGGTTGAGAATTTTTCATCAGTTTAACAGTTCAAAAAGTTTTGGTGCACAATTGCCCAAAATAAACTTAAAAAAAAAAAAAAAAAGACATTATTATCTGTTGTCTAAGCCAGAAAAGAAGATCATTTGCATGCTGCACACAGTGATACCAGTTAATACCACCTGCTTAATATTTTGTATTTCCCCCCTCGTGCCACTGAAGTATTTCTGAGTCATTGAAACATGGACACAGGACCTCTGGGGGTGTTCACCGCTGTCTGCCACCGGGACACTGGCAGCACATCCTTTGGGTCCTCTGGGTTGTGGTGTGGGACCCCTGGGGATTGGGCTTGTTCTGGTGTGTTTTGCTTGATCGGATCTGGGGAGTTCGGAGGAAGAGTCAATACCTTGGGCTCTTTGTCGTGTTTTATGAGACACACCTGAGTGGCCTGGCAGACCACAGGGTGCTTTGTCATGCTCTGGCAGGTTGCCAAAGGAGAGTGTTGTCGCCATGAGGGGGGTTTACATGGTCTGCAACAATGCTTAGGTGAGTGCTACGTGTCAAAGTAACAGCCACATGAATGCCAGGTCTCATTTTTTAAATAATATAATGTAACACACTGAATAACAAAATGGAATATTTTGCTATAATCAGCATTCTGTTCTGTTCAAAAGCTTTATACTCGAGTACCAAATTAATTCTGCAGCAATACCAGCCCAAATATACAGTCACAGTTAGAACTACCTTCAGTGACAAGAAAACCAAAGAGTTCTGCACCAGAGGGGATTACAGCAAGAGACAGAAGACACTGAGGAAGCCTAAATCCACAGAACATTTTGGAGAAGTTTGTCCAGATGTCTGGAACAACCTACCTCCAAGCACTCTGAAAAACTGCAAGTGTGGCTCTGAGAAGTGGTGGACCACAACATATGTTGTTTAATTTTAGTGCCTACACCTTCTGTGCAGTATTATTCTATTATAGAGAAGCTATTATGGAGAAGGTTTAAGCTGCTGGTTGGCTGGAACCCTTCTACGTGGAGTTTGTATGTTCTCTCTGTGCCTGTGTGGGTTTTATCTGGTTACTCCGGTTCCCACCCACTGTACAAAAACACTGTGGGTTATCTATTGTTTCCAAATTGCCTGTAGGTGTGAGCCTGAATGGTTGTTTGTCTCTCTGTGTTGGCCCAGTGATGGATGGACGACCTGTCCAGTGTGTACCTCACCTCTGGCCCAATGTCAGCTGGGAGAGGTTCCAACCCCATAACCCTCCACAGGATGAAGCTGATGGATGGATGGATGGGTGGATGGATGGATGGGTATACAATTATACTCCATCCAACTGTACTATAAACTCATCTTTAACATTGTAATGTATATCTTATAGTATTTTGTAGGGACAGCACAAAGTGTTGAGTTAAATTTTTAATCCTAACTAATAAACAAAAAATGCAAACCAAATGATATTCAGCAAAATGAAAACTCCAAAACAAACAAAAAAGCCATAACTGGATGTTCGCTAATGGTAATATTACAATAAGCAGAATTAGAGGGATGATTGTAGCTACCTGTTCTCACATTTTGTTCCCCCAGCTGGATGGTAATTTACTCTCATTTCCCATGACTGTCATTTTGTGCTGGGCAGGTAGAGAACAGTCAGTCGGTGAATAAAACAAGTCCAGAGTCCCAACAAGATAAACAGCTACATTTACAGGTGCTCACATTAGATCTGTCTGGTTTGGCTGATAATTATCAGTTAATAGAAGGAGAGATGTGGGACTGTTTCGTGCCGAAGCCCTGATGGAAAATCAGCGTTGTTAGGATAATTGAGATGTATTGGCTGGACACAGCATTCTCTCTTAGCCAAGCGCAATGGGGTGTAGCTCTGCTGTATGAGCCTAGTATTTGGCATTCAGGTGGTCCTGAAGTCCCACACTTGGCAAGTAAGTAAGAAACAAGCCAGGCAGTGTGACAATTAGGCTAATGACAGTTGAATGAGCTCAGTGACTGGCATTGAATTTGACTGCTGTAGGTAGGAGGAGGACAAGCAGGACGGCCATGGTGGGGATTTCAAGGTGGGGTTGCTGCAAAGATCCTGGCCCAGTCAGGTGTGCCAAACAGAGCAGAACAGTTGGCCAGGCATGGTAGAATCTGGAACAGCACAGCTTGGCTCAGGGCTGATGTGACCTGCACTTCTAACAGCCAGTGTGGGAAAACGCAGAGGAGTAGGAAGAAGGAAGATGGCACAGAGGGATTGGAGGGTGTTATGGGAGGGATGGGAGCAAACAAGAGGGGGATAAGAAACAGAGAGAAGACAGAAGTGGGAGGAATTAAAAGCCGCAGGGTAAATGGTGATGGGAATTTAGGGAGGATGGAGCGATGATGGAGAAAATAGATCAGTTGATACAAGTGGGAGGAAGGAAGGGAGGCAAGAAGGTAGTCAGCACAGCCAGAGAAGAAACAGGCTGTAATAGGATGGAAATAAGAAACTGGCACCGAAGTGATATAAAGATAAACTGAGCACCACTAAAAAACAAGTTATAGCTGTATTGTGTTGCCTTTAAGTTCTCCCAAAGCCACAAATGTGCAAAGAATCATTTCAATGACTGAACCTGAAAAGTTCATTATCATCTCCAGTTTTGTCTCAGTGCAGATGCTGCGTCAGATTTAATTTAACATTACAGCCAGAAAACAAGGTTTCTGTATGTTTCCACTATAGATGCAAAGTGGACCAAGTTCTGTGTTGAGATAATGAACATTGTGCTGTATCAGTGTCTGACAACACCCACCTAAATGAACATCAAGTTAGATGCTCCCCTCAGAATGAATGCAGCAAACTTTTCAAACATGTTGTTATGGAGTATAAGTTTCAATTTACCCAGTATTATAGTTGTCTATGTGTTTGCTCATAAACCAATGAAACTCCCACCAGTCTAAGCTTTACTTCAGTTTAGTGCTAATTAGAAGAAATGAAGAGTTTTATATGTTGACAAAGCCTCTGCTGCACCAAAGTCAGTCAAGTTTTTACTTAAGTAACATTACCAATGGTAGGAATCCATCCATCCATCCTCTATACACCGCTTAATCCTCACTGGGGTCTTGAGGGGAGGAGATCATGCAAACTCCACACAGAAAGACACCGGTCGTCCTAACCGGGACGCGAACTAGGAATCTTCGAGCTGCTAACCACCTGGTAGAAATCCATTCAAAGTAAAACTCTGGGTGCACATGTAGCTAAAGTATTGTAGTAAAAGTACTGGTTTGGTCCCTTTGCCATCATTATATTAATAATAGTGAAGCATCAGTGTATCAGCAGCTTGGTACTGTTGTAGCTGCTGCAGGTGGAGTTAGTTTAAATGACTTCATATACAGTTGTATATACAGAGACAACAGGTACATCTGAGGGCATAATAAGGGATTAATGAGAAAAGAAAGAAAGTTCTCACACACAAATCTGTTGTCAGTTTTTGGTCTCCAATCTTTGCTTTTTTGCGCAATATTTAATTATTTGAACACTTAATGAAATGAAACCATGTGAGAGGCTTCAAGGGGAAAATCCCTATTTAGTAGAGCTGACTACACACTGTTTTTTTACAAGAGGCCAAAAAGGTTGGAAACCACTGGTATAATCTTTAATATTGTGTTGTAATTGAATAGCTTGTTATATCACCAATTGTGTAAAATCTTAGGTGACTAAAGCTGTCAGATAAATGTAGCGAAGCAGAAAATGCAATATATGCCTCTGAAATGTTTTGAAATTGAAGTGGAAAGTAGAATTAAATGGAAACACTGAAATAAAGTAAGGTTACCTCACAAGTGCAGTTCTAAAGTAAATGTACAGTCTCACAGAGAAGTTATGGGTTCAGACTCTTGTGAGGTACAACAACCAAAATCAAGCTGCATATATTAACAAAATGATATTAAAGAAAACTGTCACATGACTCTCCTGTTCCCCTGATCTGGATTTACAGCACCTTTAGTGTTTGCTTTAACTGTTTGCATTAACACTGCTTCACTGCAGTCTCCTTTAAAATGGTTAAATAAACCAAATTATTTACTCCCTGCCCAGTAATGAACAGCTGAAGACAAAGTTAAAGAGTAGCTGGTGAACCTAGTGGAACATTGAGCTGCTGAAGAATTAGACATTATTTTCACGACTTGCTGTAGACTAAACCAGAGGCAAGAGGAAAATGGATTTAGACATATTTGTCAAGAAACATTCCTCTAAATAAATGCAAATGTTGCCTCATTTGTTCTGCATGTGTAAACAGGCATCTCTCTCTTGTTAGCCATCATCATGTTACACTTGTCAAGCTGCTCCCAGGTGTCCAGACTCTGGTGTCAAAGGATAAAAAAATGTATATTTGCTGCAACAAAAATCTGTGCCAGTCAAGATAAACTGAGGCAGCCTTGATGTTTACTCCTAAATGTATTTTGAAAAGCAAATTAGTTATATAAACATATTTTGCAGGAGACGTGGCTGCTGATGCAATAAAATCATCCTGCTGGGGGACACAGCAGGTGGCCGCGAGGTCGGCATCTCCTTCATCCTTCCCTTGTTGATTGTGTGCAACCTGGTATGAGGCAGAAACATACGAGCCTCGAATGCGTGGTGATCTACAGAATTGAATTAACTGTGATACACTGACTGGACACAGGAAGGAGATCCTCTGTTGGGTATTCTCGATTAGATTGAGCATGTTCTCATCTCATTTCAGGCAAAGGCCTGTTCCCAGGTCAGCTCGTATAGCTGTCAAAACTTGGCTGATGGTTCCCAAAGCCAGTTATAACTATGAGGTGTTTGTCTGGAAAACAACTGCTGAGATCTCTGCTCAGCGGCTAGGTGCCAGAGCTTTCAGCAAGCTGGTGAGTAGCCTGTGATAACAAGAAGCAATGCTGAGTTGTGAATTTTAACATCAATTTCTGGGTGCTTTAAAACAACTTCAACACCTGCTTGTCCCCTAAGTTTATTCAATATTGATTTTTAGTCACTGATCCTTTAAGGCAGGTTTCTGATCAGGTTTTCAAGTTTCAAAACGTGGTACAACCTGTTAAAATCTGACTGTTAACAGAGTGAGATGGAGTAGGTCAGAGGGTGTCTTGACTAATCAATACACTAGTCACATCGCTGCCATTGTAATTTAAAACAGAAGCCTGTACATTAAAGTGAGATTAATGGGTCAGTGAGGGATGTTGAGCCCAAAGCCAGGATTTGGCTCTTCTTTAACCTGACTTCATCACCATGGTAACTGATGCTGCACAGTTAACCTGCTGGGGAGGAGGTTCTGTTCAGAGTTTTGGATATGAATAAGAAACCAATTTTTATCACCAGTTCTTTTCCTGACTATATTCTCTGTGAGCGCTACAGATTCTCAACTGAGGGAATATGTTAAATCTCCAAATATGTTGAGCTGCACATTTGTTTTCTTACTGAACAAAGGTGTGCAGTTACAGAAGCTTAATCTGTATTCATTTGGGAATCAACATAAATTCAATTGGTGATGCAGAAAATGTATAAATACGTTTTTATGCTTAGTTCTCATTGACTACCAGACCCATTATACACTGCTGCTATTGCAGCTAATAGAACACTGATTATAAACTTGATTGGTCTATTTATATTTATTACAGAGATATTCAAGCAATAACTTTACCAAGAACTTCTTTCACCTACATTCCTTTCTTGCATCATTAGAAATAGTAGAGCTTTTTTGATTTTTCTAATTTTTAATATTCTCCAATGCGTTACATTATACCAGCCTGTTCCTCTTGACTGAAATTCATGGTACAGCCCTAGTCTATTTTTAGCACAAGAACAGTCAAATGATGCATCAAATGCCCCTTATTAGGGGGGGGTGCACCTAGTTTGGTCAGGTCAGGTCATTGTTTTGCCTGCTACCGATAACCATGTAACTCGGTACAACCTGCTGCATGGGTCGGGTCACCGGCGACTAAACCGGCCCATCTAGGCTTTTGTCTAGATGGGGAGGGTGAGACTAGACATCCTGGTGGAACCAAATAAAATATCCACCAAAAGGTCTGTGGTGGACCATTGCCAGCCGTGACCGGCACTTCCCCAAGAACAGTGTTAAACATACCGATCTTGCAGTCAGTCACTGCAACAGGAATTGGCTCCAGTTTGTCTTAACCTACCCTTGCCACTGGATGTGCCAATTACTGCCAAGAATGTGCTGCTAGTCCATGCAAAAGCTAGCACTACAGCAAATATCTTGCAAGCAGTTTCATGAAATGGCATCTGGTTAACATAGAAAGTTAATAACCGCTGTTGGTATAGTCATTATCTCTGATTGGAGTGTTAGGTTTTGTTGAGCCAGCTAGCATCAAGAAAGTCTGGTTATGTCAAACTTGCTTCAAAGCGCACCCCTTTGCCATTATCACTCAACAAGTGGCAAGACACTTTTCCAGGAAAGTTCTATCATCCACACTGCGCAGAACACATATTTTCGGCAGGTGGAAGATAAACATGAATTCCAAAGCAAAACTCAAGAACAGATTAGTTGCATAAGCTTGTCAAGTTCGGAGCAGAAAGTCCTTACATTACTCTCAATGTGCATCTGTTGTAGTTAAAGGCAGATCTCCTCATATTCGACACCACTGAACCATTTAAATGCCTACTGAGCCTTGAATGACCGCGGCGTGTAAAGCAACATTTGCTGGCTGGCTGCGAGGTTCATTTCAGAACGCAGCCAATTTTCTAGTGTCATCCTAGTGACAGTTATTTGCAGTAGCGTGGGCTGTTTGTCCACTCATAGAGTTGATACGGCTCTGAGGCAGCTGTTCAAATGAACTCCGATGGGTGAGGACTTAATATAAACACTGGTACTGTGAGTTTTATAGAAGCAAATGAACACTGTCAGGTTTGCTGTTCTGAGTGAGACGATTATTGCTCATAATGTGGAGAAAGGATAACACCACCAGTGTCATTTTGTTTCCTGCTGCAGTCACTATTTATGCGAAGCTTCTCCCAAATTTTCAAGTTAAAAAAAAAACAACAAAACAAAACAAAAAAAAAAGCCCAACTTACTTCCAACTTTATTGGCAGATAAAAGAATCGCTTTCAAGCCAGCCAGGAATAGGATTCCACTTAATTAAATCACGTTGAGCACATCAGACGAAATACTCATGAGATGCAGCGAGTGGGTACTTGCAGCCAGAGAAGTGACGATTGGAGCTGAACTGAATTCTGGGTGGAAGTGAGTCTGAGTTTACATTAATATCCTCTGAAGGGTGAATTCTTTGAATAGATCACACAGCCGCACATGCTCGCTTGGTGGCTGTAGTAATACCTCCCCTCCTGCAACCCATTCCTTCCTCTTCAACTCGACTCTCTCCAGAGAAACATATTTTGCACATACCTGGGCCTACACAGCGGCTCCCTGCAGGAGACATTGGGAGAGAAAATCTTGCCAGAAGTTTCTGTCTCCAGAAACTTTTTTTTTTTTTTTTTTGTCCAGTTCTTGAATTATTTAAAAGGGAAGCTGAGTCTCTGTTACTGCTTTCAAACNTTGATAATGAACTGAACATAAACAATAAGTTTTATCTCTTGCAGTACAATATCCACTTGTACGTCAACATTATTTTACTTTTTGTGGTAACGTTTAGGAACTGACAGCACTTGGTCAACCCTTTATGGGGCAAGTGACCGTATTTGGTAACTTGGACGTTCAGTATGTCCACCCTGTGCCTCTCCTTGAGGTTGAACAACCATGTGTGCTTTGATTTAGTTTTTATATTAGTGCCAATATCACAACCTTACGAAAAATGTCACTAAACAAATGTTCCAGGCACTTTATAAACGCTTTGTTACTGCTTTGCATTGAACTCCACTTTGATTTATTTTTTGAGATTAGTGCCAATAATACCACTACCCCGAGAACAATGTTACTAGATGAGCTGTCCAAGCACTTTAGAAAGACTTTGTTATTGGTTGCATTAGTATCATTCCCTCAAACTAAACCATTTCTAAATACATGTTGTTTTTTTTCAGTTTGTTACTTTTTCTTTTATTTATTATAAATTCTCTTTTTCTTTTTCTTTTTTTTTTTACCGTAGACGGGCAAGTTACCATACATGGTAACTTTATTAATCTTGATTTGCAACATTTTTATTTAAAGTCACAAAAACAAAAATATCTTGAAATATCTTTCAGTAACACCCTAGGATTGAAAAATTTCATTTTCCAAGTATTTCAAGTGCCTCATAAAGGGTTAAGGCTAGAGAACGATTGTGCCTACTTTGACTTCAGACACAGCGCCTTTATTTACATGTAATCGGCATCACAGTCAAGCATGCCAAAGATTTTACATCTGAACATAATTTAGCCCATGAATATGTTGCCACCACGACATAATTAGGAGACAAAGTTGATCAGCTACGGAAGCCAAGAGCAGTCATGGCCGCACATTTTTTTGAACGGCATTTTCTCGAGATAACGAGATAATTATCCCGTTGACAGTTTCGGCTGTCACTTCAGCCTTCATCAGAAGTTGTCGGACTTCCTGGTTTGACGTATCTTATATAGACAGCTGACCAGGAACTCCGACATGACGTGTCATGAGAACAGCTGACCGCGCACGACAACTTACAATGAAGCACTCGTGCCCGGTCTCGTCTGTCCTCCGGCCCCCCGCTGGTGACTGAGGATGGAATCCCAGGTGTGAGGGAGGTCCCACACACCTGGGATTCCATCCTGGACCGGGCGCGAGCAGGCCAACATTATGTCGTTATCTCGAGAAAACGAAGTTGGTTTTCTCGAGATAAATTATCTCGTTTTCACGAGAAAACGATTCTTGTTATCCCGAGATAACGAGAAAATTAACTCGTTATCTCGAGAAAACGGAGAAGAAAGAACAGTAGCGGAAAACGACCGCTCTCGGTTTCCGTAATCAGCAAGACACAGTAACAACAGTTAGATGTTACAACTTCACCTTGCCTCAGAGGAAGCTTTATTTTTCATTTTGTAGTGGTCTGAAACACAAGAAAAAACATTTATAAAGCACTTGATTTAGCTTTTATTCATCANGTTCTGGGTGTCTGCGATGTGTTATTTTCTCTCAGCCATGCCACAAGCTGGGTATCTGCACCGAGAGCTTAGCATTAGAATTAAGGTTGCAGATATTAAAATGATTAATTCGGCCCCACTGAGCTGAGCTCCCATTTAGCCCGACTACTTTTATGTAGCTCTCCTCTCCCCTGCTCATCCCAAAAATGTCCTATTCATGCAGATGTTCCATTATGAGCCTCCTACACACAGGCATGATGATGGCGGCACAGAGGGTGTGTGTGTGTGTGTGTAAATGATAAAGATTCTGGTTGGGAAAAGGGTGGAGAAACAGAAGGAGGAAGGGGGCTGAAGGCGGAAGAGAGAGCCTGAGGAGAGCGCGCATACAGAAACAGAGAGCAAGAGTGGTGGCTGAATGAATTCAGGACTTCCAGCTGTCAACTCAAACACCATTCACACACTGATTCTCTACCAAGCGAACAATGCACAGCCTAGCAACCCATTTCCACATTCACGACTGTCTTCTTCAGTCAGCCAAATGACCAGCCATTCAGCCTTTTGTTTCAGGATTTTTCCCTTTATAAAGCCAGACAAAAACATTTGCAAAACAAGTCAGTCTGATTCCAGTGGTTATATGAGACCAGAAAACAAAAAAAAAAAAGCAAAATGACATCCAATATGTAAAAAGGATGAGGATGAAGACAATCAGCGATGGCAAAGCACTGTTGATTGTGAGGTGGAGCTCACAAAGCCTCCTTGATAATTCATGCTCTGATTCTAGGACTCTTGATGCTGGAATATGATTGGATGTGGCAATCAGTATCAGGAAGTGGAAGCTGTGGGTTACATCTAATTGGATTAATAAAGTAGGTGGTGAATAGGCTAAGTGAGAGGAGCTTGAGGCGGCCTTGATTGCATGTAGTGAACTTGACAGGAGTTGTCCATTAACCCTCTGAATGCCGAAGCCTGTCAGTGGGTTTAAAAGGCATGTTGTCTTAACAAATCGCCAACATTTACCAGAGCCAAATAATGGAAAAAATGGAAGGAACGGTCGCATTTTTAATGCTCCCAAAATCACAATATTTCATCACTTTCTAGTTCGTGTCTCATTTGAAAAAGCACCAAAAACAAACCATTTCTACCAAATCCTGTAAAAGCCTAAAAATTCTGCATTCCTCAGTGCAACTGAGAAACAATGATCAGCAGCCACATGGCAACAATTCAAAAAGTTTTCAGGTAAACTGCAAGTTGTGTTTGCACAGAGCATAGATGAGCTGACAGGGGAGACTGAGAGAAAACATATCTATACTTGAGCAATAAAATAAATGCAGCACAATTCAAATTTGTATACAGAGGAGCAAGATGTCACCAAATTGTTGGAAGATACATTCAACATGATGAAATATCTTTCTAGAGTTGATATATGGGAAAGGTTGCAAAGCACTTTTCTTCCAGTATTGGTAACAATTGTGGGCATTTGGAAAAATGTTGTACACACTGATTCCATTTTTATTCCACAAAAACAACAAACAAACAACAAATCTACAAAATCAAATCAAAGAAAGACTTTTCTTTCTTTTTTTCTTTTTTAAAAAATTATTTTTGGCATCATAACTGTCCTTTATCTGTGGTTATGCTGTTTCCATAAAGGTGCAAGAGTTTACATTGCAGTGAGTTAAAATGTGACAGAGGCAAAAAAACACCCAGAAACATCTTGGGGTTCAGAAGGTTAAGGTGCAACTAGCAGTGGTTAAGCTTAGCACCACTTCTGGAAGGCTAATGTGCTAGCAATGACTGTGCGAGTTAATATTACCGTCTTATCTTGGAGAGTGCACAGACTCCGGGTTTGAAAATGTTTTATGCATCTTCATTAAACAAGACTCTACAGCCAGGCCTGTGGCTCTGAGGCTGTGCCAGGAATGCAAACAGGTAAGGGTAAAGAAGGTGAGGGCAACGCAAGGACAGAGAAAACCTGTCATAAGTAGGGGTGTCTGAAGGGCATGCTCCCCTGGGAGAACATTTTGAAAGATATTCACTTTACATGATAATTTCTGGGTATATTTGCAGCTGCAGGAAATCTAATCCTAACCAGTAAGGGGTAAAAGAACATAAAACATGTTGCTGCAGGTCAAAAACAAAAAGGCAAAGAGAAATAAAATGTATGGTGGAAACCATGATAGCCACATCAGACCAGAGGACGACTGTAGGTTTTAATTTAATATTTTGGCGATACTTTCAGGATCAAACACATTTTCTGTAGTCTGGGAGAACGAATGTGCTTCAATTTGTGTCGTTTTTGTATTATTTTGTGATGGAAATGTATATTACCAAAATTCAGGCAACAGGTGAAAACTTAAATTATGTAGATTTGGGCTGACTTTGGGCTACAAAGTTGGCTAGCAAGCTTGAGGTAACTCCCTTTCTAGCTAAGATGTCTATGTCAGAGGCTGACTGAAGTTCAAACATGTTGAACTTTGACCCCTGCGTGCTATTACTTATAACCGCATAGCCAATAGAACGACACATCTTGCCTGGTATGGCGGGCAAAGTGGAGGATGAGCTAGCATTTTGTGTGTCTTTGTGCCCCGAATTATATGGCACAACTTGACAACTGTATTGAGACTCGGGGAAGAAAGCTTTCATACTAGCAAGGCTAGTAGTAATGCTTGCTACTTAGCATGTGACAAATACATCTCCACCGTTGAAGTGTTTAAACAAACTACAAACTGAAAGCGTCCCCCTTGAGAGGATGGTGACCCCGCTGGAGGTTTTGAAGACTCCACCTATCTTGCTCGCTATTCCGCAACTCCCCACGAGCAGAGCGCTGAGCCCTGCGGTGAGCGTAGCGCATACTGCGTCCTGTGAAGATGGTGGTTGTCAGACATATGGCCCACACTTCCCACCAAAAAGCCATATGTCTGCTTTACAACAGCTGGACGGGAAAACATCCAGCCAATTGTGTCGTTGCAGTGACACATGCAAAATGTTGTCTTGTTAGCCCCAAGTAGCTTCATGGAGGCATTACCAAGATGGCTGCTGAGGCGTGAGACTTGCTCTAGCAGGACTTCAGCTATGTTGACCAACACACACCTGTCGAACCCTTTTTTGACAATATCGATCATTGTTGGTGGAATAGTTGCATCTTGCCTCACGTTCTGCAGACGCCTTGCCCTTTCTGCAGAACATCAATGTAAGCATGTTTAGCAGGTAGCTTATAGTGTTTACCATCGTATTTTAGCATGTTAGCATGCTAACATTTGCAAATTAGCACTGAACAAGGCAGGAGCTGAAAATTCATCAGATTTGTAGGTTTGAAAATTTTCTTTGATGATGCCTACATGACGTTACGATTCATCCTCTGAGGAATGAGACATAGCAATCCACTGGATATTTGATGTTTCAGTAACCAGAAATTTCAACTGTTGGTTCAGTAGATCAGAGTCACCAAAGTCAGTTGGGCTAATCCTCTTGGGATGTTGAACATATGGAACGAATATCATTACAACTGCATGACGGAACAAAAGGAAATGTCAGTAGGTTCATTCTCTGGGGACAATGAATGCAGAAACCTTAGAAGATAAGCTTTGGAGGTGAAAGCAGGTTGATTAACTTTTACTGTATTTTCCATTTTGCTGTAGAGAGTTCCACGGATGTTATCATTCAAGGACAGTTGTGTTATGAATTTCTTCCCTGATTATCGTCTTAGAGTTCAAAAGCTAACAAGGCTCAGCATGCAAGTAAAGTTTTACTGGTGAAATCAGGTGTCACTGCACCGCTTTACTCCACTGGGGTGAAGGGGGAAGTGGGCTAATAAAGCAAGTGAATGCCACTATGGATGACATTGCAGAGGCTTCCTGTCTGGATATATAATGAAGTTTGAACCTCCATGTATTGTTGTTTTTCCATGAGCGAAAACAAACTAGCATTTTTAGTGGAGCCGTTAATGACTGTTGGAGAAGTTGCGGCTGATGTCGGAGCAGTGTCTCACAATCAAAGGAGAACGTGTCCCCGACCTGTAGCCTCGTCTGACCCATTTCAGCTCTATACTGCACATTCACTCCCCTAATTACCCACCTGTGGACATCCTAATTGGCTTAGAACACTGGTTTTAATCAGGGAGAGTACCACGATTAAGACCCCCAGACTGCCTCCGTGAAGTTAAGGCCCGGCAAGAAAGCAGAGTGTGAGAAAGACAGAAACAGAGACAGAAAGAGGGACTTACTGCACCAGCAGAGTTAGAAATGACTGTTTAGTAAATGAAAACAAAGTACTTGTGGCATTTTGAGCCACCTCACACACAAGCGAGTACTTAATGATGCGCATTAAAGCAGAGATTTATTAAGGAATCTGTAGAAGGCTATTAGCAACGCCTTTGATTTATTCATCGGAGACTGAAGCAGCACAATAAATATGGAAATAACTCCTGGCCTTTTCAGACTACAGCTCTGGGGAACACCCAACCAGAATAAGAATTTGGATGCAGAGTGTCGATATCTTGCTGGGAGATGAGCTCATGATAGCTAGTTAGAGGTTTCTGTCCGTCGTGACATAATCAGTGATGGTAGCGAGCGGCGATAAATTCACTTGTCTCTGATCCACTCTGCACACACAAGCTCCTAATGCAAATTGAATTATGTATAATGCAATTTATAATGCCAGTTTTTCACAGTTTGTCTGCTCAATGAGCCAAATGCAAGAAAATCAGTCACTGGTTGAAACGCGTAAATGTAAGATGAAGTAAGGTAATCAGTTTCACTGTCTCCCAGACTGAATCAGTTACCAGTCATGTGATCCTGCAGCATCTGATTCAAAACATCATCAGAATAATAAGGATTTTTTTTGTAATTTTTAAATTTTTTTTGCCATGAAGCCTGTTGTCATTTCTACTTATAACTTTATGTGTACGATGTGACAGATTTCACCATTTTGCTGTTCATGTTAATGCTTCAAAATACCTTCCAGGTGCCTGTACAGTCATTTTTATGCTAATTTTAGCACCCTGGATTTCATTTGTAGTTATTGCTTATAAGCTGATCAGTTCAAAAGAACAACTGTGCAATTAATCAGAGGTTAATTAAGGGTTGAGAGCTTCTGTCCTTGCTAAATGAATTTATTTTACTGTACTATTAAAATGCATGAAGCTCCTTGTTTGTTTGTACTGTATGAACATGGCTTGCAGCTGTATTAACTCTTTATTTCAAGTACGGGGCTTTCAGGCGCTACAACACATCCTGTGCTTGCTGCTGGGTTCAGCACACAGCAGAATAGATGGAGTTTTCAGAACTTCTCGTGGGACTACGTCACAACCCCAATAAAAAATATCCTGTATGAAATATTGTGCTGCTTTAAAACTACTGAGGGGAGCATAGAAGAAGCCTAATCAATGTTTACCCACCTACAAGAAACTACTGTGCTGTTGAAACACACCTGACATGCTCTCTTAGAAGGAAACCTGTTTCTAAAAGACAGATTTCTAACAGCGTTATCACCTTCAGGTTGATCAGTGCTACCTGCGTAGTCGATGGTGATGGAAAGTGATGTTCAAAAGTTGTCAACAGACTGTAAAGAAGGAACCAAGCTGCTGACCTTTGACCTTGCGCTGTTATCACTACTGTCTCTTGCAAGAAGAATATAGACTGTTTTCCCCGTTCGTTCTCTGTTTACTGGGGAATTAGAGTATCCCTTACAAGCTCACACATCCTACCTTGATTTTTTTGTATATTTATCATAGACTGTATAAAAGATGGACGTAGCAACCGGCCCCAAAAAATGAAGCCAACCTGGAAGTGTCAAAAACCTGCAACATCACTACGTCTGCTAGTCCTGGCTCCAAAAAGCCCTGGCTCCCATAGAAATGAATTGGAAAAGAAGTGATCACAGATCA
>NW_007578968.1:0-49338 GCF_000690725.1 Stegastes partitus | reverse complement strand
GACCAGTGCTACCACTTGTGGTAAAGAACGCCTCTGGCTCTGGTTGTTCTTTAGAGTCGATCGGGTTAGAATTTCTGGTGAGTCTAAAATTTGCAAGTAAGCTGCCTTGTTTCCGTTTTGACAAATCTACATGCTGACTACAAAACAGAGACAGAACAAGTGGGGATGCACACTGAGTGGAAAAGTTTGTTTTCCGTTTTGTTCTTTGCATCAAGAATGTTTTTTTTTTTTCTGATCTTTGAGTAAAAGTCAGTAAAAGCTTATGATATTGTTCCACCACTCTTTGATGGTGATGGCGAGAATGACTTACATGTTTGTGTCTTTACTAAAGTGAACTGGTGATTAATAACCCTCATATTTAAATCATACATCAGTAATGGTCTATTTTTATGAATGATTTATATGCATGATCAAGATACACAAAAAAGTGGAAATGTAAGGCTAAAATAGCATGCTGTCAGTATTTTAGAGAACCCCCCTAAAATGTCACAAATCATGTTTTCAGGGGAGCTCATGTTTTATTAAGAGGAGCCAGGCGCCCCCCGGCTCCCCTGTAGTTCACACCCTGATTAGCAGCTGACCTAAATTTTTAGGCGAACGCAAAAAGGGAACAGATAACAATGTTGAACATGAATTTGGATTTAGGAAAACAACCACTTGGGATGAATTCCCAAGTCTATACACAACGAACCGAAGTTAGCACGTTTACAAAAATCCGTTCTCTTGTATGTGACCACAGTTTCACCCTCCTTTCATAACAGCACAGAAAACTGCAGAACCAATTAAGTTTCAAGGAAGAAATCCAGAAGTCTTGCATTCATCTGATTTTGGTCCAGAACACGTGTTACTGTGTGATCACTGCCTGACCTCTCTGAAGTGTTTCTTGGCTCATGAACAAATTCGCTGATGGTTTTCCAAGTGTTGCTCCTCAGGTCACCTTTCATGATGAATCGCCTTTTGAATCTTTACATGACATTTTACATGTTGAACTTTGCATCTTGATGCTCGTCTTTTACAGCTACACAACCATGCACTGATCCCAGAGGATGGAGAAATTCTCCATGTGTACATTCCCTGCAGTCATTTGCATTATCTGTATGTGGGCGTGTCTCGTGACTCCGTAGCCCACGGAGGGTTCTCTTCTGAGGACGGTTCTGCTGCCTCTGCGCACATGTTTCCACATGTCTCTGGATAAATTCAAACCGTTCATTGTGTATCATCGAACACACTCCCATACATGCACAAACAAACGTAAAGCCTGTGCATATTCTCATTTCCCTCTTCGCCTCTAAGGAAACCTAAATAATAATTCTGTGTGTAATATTGCCAGTGATGCCAATCCACGCCGGAGTGAGCGTAGAGCGTCCTGCGGGAGCCCTGCCTCGCACGCACATCAAAGCCATAACAGAGAGATTGGCATCCAGGCGGGCTGCTGTGTTGTTATATATGTGTCTATTACATACAGTAATGTGGAACCAGATGCTCCCATGTGCGCATACCACAGGGCATTAACCCAACTCTACAATAATCAGACGAAGCCTACCTTATCAGGCATCTTGTTTTTTTTGCTGAAGAATCAAGACACATGGTGCACTTTGATCAGGATCACATGGCTCCGGTGCAAAAGACAAACATAATGTCTCTGTTAATGGTTAAGAAGCTGAACACATGGGGGCACATGGGGAACAAGGCAGAGGGTAATATTTTATACAGTGTTGAAGGCAAAAACTAATACATTTTGGACTAGCTTATTTTAAGGTGTCATTTAACTTCAACAGACAGACAACTTCAAAGCAATACAGGCACAAAGCATAAATATGCACACCAAAGAGCCACATATGTACACTAACCAGTGCACACATATGCACACACACACACATGCTGCACAATAACTGATAAAAGTCTGTCAGATATCACTGTTGAAGCAAATTGCAATATCAAAAACAAACAATAGACCTGCAATTTCAAACAGACCAAGGGAGGGGATGTGAGCATATTTACACAGGGCTTCACGCACAGCGGCTACATATCTCTGAGCCGCTGCTGATGCAGATAGCAGATAGAATTTACCAGCGTTGCACTGTGAGCGCATGTTTACATATGCATATGCAAACGGCACATTGCTCTCCAAAGCCACCGCTAGCTCCTGGGATGGGCATGGATCCAGCTGTTGCCCTTGGCTACAGATTAATGTGTGTATGTGCAAGTGTGTGAAGTGCATAAATGTGTTAAAGAGCCATATCTATCTCTCAAACACCTGTGATCCACTCTCTAATACCCCCCAATTCCTTTGTGCACATAGAGGGAGCCTGAAATAAATTCAGAGAATTGATTCCAGAACAAAGTTTGCAATCGTTTCTTTGAACGTTGCAGCTCGCAACTATGACGATCAGAGGTGAGCACTTCTAAGGCACAGGAGGAGGCATTTCACAGTGTCACAATGCTCATTGATTTGTGGAGATGGATTATGGATAATATGTATGGTGCAATCAATGAGATCGACGGGGGGTAAGGTCATGAATATAATGCAGGGGTCATAGCCAGCCATTATTTATGTCAAATGCAGAAAAGACACAATTATGGAAGGCTTCTCAGCACAGCTATGAAGACAGAATATTAATCGCAGGAAGACAACAGCGCTAAATGTGAAGCTTATCAGTAAGGAGAAGCGTTCACTTCCTAGACAGAAGTTCCACTTAAATTTTGGAGCTGTTTTCTGAGTCAGAATTTAGGATTACAATGTTACAATTGATTGATTTATTGATTATTTACCATAAGATTTTCACTTGTAAACCACTACAAGCATTTTGTGTGTGTAACTGAATGCAGTAAATAAAAGACAGAGGGAAAGCAGATGGAGGGAATTTGAAAGAGGGCTGCCACAGTGAAGGGTCTAGAGCCTCGCTAGAGATGTTGTGAGGCAAACGGTGGCTCAAGCTAAATACTAATGTCAACATGCTAAGATGCTCGCAATAACAATGATCATGTTACGCAGATGCAATGTTTTCCTTGTTCTCTATCTTATTCACCATGACAACGTAGCGAGCATCGTTTTCATCTTTTGGGTTTATGCGTGAGTGTGTCGCATCAAAATGTGGTCCTGCAGACGTCTATTGTAGCAGGAAGCACCACAAAGGTGATTTTGACTACTTGAGCTGGTGTTTGAATGTTTGCATGTGTGGATGTCTGTGGACAAAAGAGTCTCCCAATGCAATAATGTCGCAAATGTGCAAGAATAATTACTTTACAGGTGTATAGGTGAGGCTACAATCTCGAGAGTAGTGAGTGACAGGCAGTGGAGGTAAGGGGGCCACTGGGCCAGTCGGAAAACTTCATCGACGTGGTCCAAGACATCACTGGTGTCGCTGCTGGTTGGGATCAAGACAGTCTATAGTTTAGCATGTTGGCATGACAGTTTTACAGTTTAGACCTGATGATGGTGTTAGATGAACAATTGAGGCATTACCAAAGTGATTACAATTAATTCTGAATGGGACGTCAATAGTGTCCAGTTGTAGGTGTCATTGAAAAATGTCATGTCCGCATAGTGTCAGCAGTATGTACACAAACAGTGGTTTGACACCAGTGTCATTGTTTTACATACTTGCTAGTATACTTCATGTGTATCTGGTGGATTGTAAAATACATCCACTCTGGGGCATACTGTGACCGAATCATCTCTGACCGAAGATGTAGCGTACATCCTCATGAATTTCTGTGTCTGAACAACGTAAGTTACAAACACGATGACAGCTGGGGAGGTTACACTGTTGTGAATGTTGGAAGAACACAGGCTTAGTCAGTGCATACATTTTCATGACTTTCTTTTTTGACTCTTTAACTCTCGTTACTGCTCTGTTGTCTGCCAGACCTCTTATTCGCTTTCATTTTGTCATTGTTTAGCACCTGCATACAAACCAGCCAGTGGTCACTACTGTATTTACATACTGTCCCCTCCCTGCCTTCTGACCTTTTGTATAAAATGTTGTGTCCTGCCAATGTTGGCTTATCTTCACAGACCCACTCTCTGTGTCTGTAAGTTCCATCGTATACTGCAATGCCAATAAAATTCCTTACTACCTCAAACTTTGATGAAGACAGGATGACAAAACGAAACATCAGTGTTCACATTGTAACTGCGTCTGAACTTGCTTTCTGCAACCACTCATGTGCTGAATTGCATCTATCCTGTAATGTATCCCTAAAGGGCACGCTCATGGGAAGTGAAAAACATTTACACTGGCAGGCTCCAGTTTGGGAAGTGTCCAGTTTGGGAAACTCAGAGTCGCATCACCGCTTTTTGTAGATGACATGGTTCTGTTGGCCTCATTAGAGTGTGACCTTCAGCACACACTGGGAAAAGTGTGCAGCTGAGTGTGAAACAGCTGGAATGAGAGTCAGCACCTTCAGCTATGAGGTCATGGTTCTCTGCTGGAAACCAGTGGATTGCTTCCTCTGGGTCGGGGGTGAGCTGCTGCTCCAAGCAAAATCCAAGTATCTTGTAATCTTGTTAATGATTGACAAGAAATAGAGCATGAGATGGACCCACTGATTGGTGCAGCATCAGCAGTAATGCAGGCAGTAATAATGAAACATTGTGGTGAAGCTCAGCCAGAAGGTGAAGCTCTGCATTTAGCAGTCAATCAAGGTTCCTGTCCTCACCTGAAGCCCTATGATCATAAGCTCTGCGTACAGACTGATAGAATGAGACTGTGGATACAAGCCATTGAAATGAGTTTCTTCTGTAGGGTGGCTGGACTCAGCCTTAGAGACAGGGTGGGCTTGGAGTAGAGTCCCAGCTTGAGAGGAGACGGCTGATATGGTATCTCATTAGGATGCCACTTGAGTGTCTTCCTTTGGAGGTTGTCTGGGCCACACAACTAGGAGACCTCATCGTAGACCCAGAAGTCACTGGAGTGATTCCATATCTCATCTGGCCTGGGAACACCTCAGGATCCCCCAGGAGAAGCTGGAAGATGTTGAGAGGGACCTCAGGAATGTCTTGCTTAACCTGCTGCCACAGCAACCTTAACCCAGGATAAATGGAAGAACATGGATGGATAGATGAATGGATTCAGTATTTTTTAAACTGTTTATGTAAAGTGGTGGACCAACCAACTGATTGACTGACACTGCCATTCCTGTGTAGTTAAAAAATCCCAAAACAAAACAAAAAAAAAACCCTACAGTATCTTGTACTGTAGTAGAAAATAGGATTCTTTGTCTTTGCAATCTGCACCATCAGTATGATCATATCCTCTATCAGGAGCTCATATACCCTCCCTCCTCTTTATCCTCCACATTATCTCTGTCACTATTACTGCCATCAGCAGCAAATCTATCTCTTTTATGCCACCATTTCTTCCTCCAAATCTTCTCCCATCTCCGCCATTACACGTTCATGTCATCATTGTGCTATCAAGCAATGGTTGCATGCAGATAGCCTCAAAGTCACCTTTATCCTGCAGATCAAAGCTGCCGTCAGCGACTGAAGGCCAGTGACTGATGTTTGTGGCCCTCAGAGTTAAAACTCCCTCATTGTGTGGAAGAAGTGGCTGACAGCAACAACACATAGCCTCCCCAGCGATTGCGCCGCATTTCATCATGCATGAGCTTTGTTGGTGTCACTTGAACTGCTGTAGACTTGCAGATAGAGTTTAACAGTTGAGATGAGAATGGTTGACTGATTGGTTATGGGAGTGTTTCTGATCCTTGAGCTGTCAATTAATGCGATGGCGGGTGTCAGAACAGATGCCTTGAGCTGAAGACATCTTCACACTCCATTAATTGAAGACAACTGCAAACCCATTTTACTATTTACAATGTTGTGCTGCCAGAGGAGCGAACTGTAATTGCACTGCTGTGAAAATCTTTCTTCACAAAGCATTTCTTTATGTTTTTGACTCGGTAAATCCAGGTATAAAACCCCCTCATCCCTTTCTACCCTGATCCTCTCCCGAGAGGAGGAGATGTATTGTTGATATGAGAGGGATTTCAAGATGTTACACAACCGACATTGTACAATATTGGCTGCAACATAATATCCTGAAGATCTCCCTGCTATTATACAGTTGTGTGAAAGTTTATCTTCTTCTCGCTGCCTTGGCTTACTATTGAAGCGCTCTGAACATTTAAAAAAAAGGAAAAATAAAATCATATTTCATATGTATGAGACTGGAACAGCATATTTATGGAGAAAACTGTTGTGTTTTGTATTGGAATAAAAAAAAAAAGCCTCAAGTAAAGCATCCAGCAGCCCTGGAGCTCCAGTCACACCAGTATACAGAGCAGTGTAATTTTACAGTCAAGTCTTTTTGATGGACTTGCTGCTATCGGTGGATTTGCTGGTGGGGGCGAAGTAAATCCCTCCCAGATTTTTTAAACTTTGACCTACAAAGTTTAGAAAACCAAGGCTTTTGCTAAACTGCCTTGAGAGTAAAACCACAATTTCTAGAGGTTTCTTCCACAAGTAAGAGAACTCCATTCAAAATCCCATTTGCATTTGTAATAATGCAAATAGCTCAAAATCCAGCCCTGAAACATCCTCCAAGTTAACAATATGCTGTGATTCATGACATGTTTGTAGATGAGAACAGTAGCTTTTTAAAGACCAATTTCATATGGATGTTTATTCAGTATATTAATTTTAGCGATATTCAGCAAACAATCTTTCCTATAACCCCGGACCATCAGTAATTGAACATCATGGGTCATCAAAAGGGTGATTCCATGGGTGACTAAAGGAGCTGAAGGGGCTCGTCCATGTCTACAGCAATAACATAACAGCAGGACAGTAGGTCGGAAAAATGACATCAAAAGAAAGTGACGAATATGTAGATAGCTAAAACAAATTTACAATGAGGAAGCACCCATGTTGCTGTTGTAGCGAACTAAGGAGCAGAACATTTCAAACCAACACACAGAGAATCCAGTGAGCCTTTCTCAAAGTAGTACATTTAGTAGGAGACCATTTCAGAAGACAGCTAACCCAATACTTTCACCCAAATGTAACATGTGCATATCAGATGTTTACCGCAGAATGACCAGTCATAGTCCTCTTGGAGACAACAGGACATCTCCTACCTCCCCAAGAACCTGATAATAATCATAAAATGTCAACTGTGAAGAAAAAGACACCTCTGGAGGAAAGGAGGTTCACTGACCTTCTCCTCCTAACACACAGAACTTTCTCAACAGTTGACTGAACAGTTTTGAATCTTAATTCAGCTTCACTGGAGTGATGATCTCAACATCTGGACTCAATAGCTATCTCAAAAACCACATGAGATAAACATACCATGTCTGATATTAATATTGTTTTCACTGAACAGGTGATATTTTTAATCTGTGATCATCGTAAATATTTAACAATCAACATTATTTGTTAAAGAATGGGCGGCATGTCACCTCACACCTAGAAGATCCTTGGTTCACGTTCCGGTGAGGACACCCGGGATCTTTCTGTAGAATTTGCATGTTCTCCCCGTGCAGCGTGGGTTCTCTCCAGGTTCTCTAAATTGTCAGCAGGTGTGAATGTGAGTGTGCTTGGTTGTCTGTCTGGTAGACTGGTGACCTGTCCAGGGTGTCCCCTGCCTTCACCCTGAGTCAGCTGGGATAGACTCCAGCCCCCCGTGACCCTAATGAGGATTAAGTGGTGTATAGATAACGGATGGATGGATGTAGTTAGTTAAAGTCCTGCTGTAAATCCAGCTCTTATGTTTTAAAGTATGCTCATATAAATCTTTCTGCTTTCTGAAGCCGCAGGTATTCAGTAAACTCAGAGGAAAAACTCCTTTAAACAACTGGAAGCAACAAAACAAACCTCAGTTCCTGCTGACATTTTGTCAGAACCCATTCATTGCAGGTTTCTTTATGATAAAAAAGTCATATTTTTATAGATGCTTGAACCTGTAATAGATGGGAATTTGTAGAGCAGTGTAAACAAGGCAAAACTCACGATGAAGGCATTTTTTTATGTTTAGCGTATCAAGTAAAGGCAGATGAAATGGGTCTTTTGCGCCCTCTGTGATGTTTTCGGACTGATGTTGGTGCTGAAATGTGAAAATCGCCGAGTGTTAAGACTTGTAGCATGTCTAACATATTTTTCATGAAGGAGGGGCTTTGAGGCTTCATTTTATTTGGCGTGAAATTAGTTTGGCCAGCATGAGATCAAGAAACAGAGCTTGAAAGTGAGTGTCTCATGCAAAAAACCATGCGTTCGCAACACTGTTATATAGTGTTTTTCTAGATTTCAGAACAACACTGATGACATGACGACAATCAAATAACATTGAAATATACTGTAAACAAAGAAGTGTTCAAAGCTGGTTAAGACATTGCCATTGTGTACAAAGCAGGAGTCCCAACGAACATATTTCTTTACTGCATAATTCCATATGTGCTTTTAAAAAATAGTTTTGATGTTTTTAATATTGTTCTCAAATCCAATCTTTTGACTGGTACTGTACTTTGTAAAGATTCCAGGTGTGACTGGCCCTTTAAAATGAGCACGTTTCTGATAAAGACAGTCACCTACCACCTCTGATAAAGTGTGATCACATTACTTTGTTACTCTGTGGTTACCCAGCACTGCTCACACTACGTGGAAATACCTGTGCTGCAGGAGAGGAAGCTACCGCGTTTAGCCTCCAGTCTTTGCTGGAATGATTCAACCGTTTCTGCTGTAGGTGTCAGAGCCAACCTGCTGGTGTCAGGTGGGTTATATTTCACAGGTTAACCTGATAACCCGCCAACAACCCTCTCAGGATTTGCTGTCACATTCAATTACCTCACCGGAGTGGCTGTGTGTTTGTATGTGAAAGTAAGAGAGAGAGAGGGAGACAAGGCGAGGCGGAGGGAGAGGATGCGGAGCTGAAGGGGGGAGAAAAAAAGATTGATGGGTGTTTGTCTGCTTGTGTGTCTGTTTGCTTGTCTGCTGTTTGCTTTCTGTGTGTACGAGCGTGTCTGCCAGCGTGTGTGCGCGAGCTAATTCGTGTGCACCCATGCCTGCACGAAGCACATCCCAGTGGTGTGTAAAAATGCTGTCAGAAAGTTAATGTGATTTCCACTGGTTGCTTTGAAGTCGCTCGTGTCATCCTCATCACATCGTGATTCATCATCATTCAGCCGTGGGTTTGACCTACGCCGGATTATGAAAACCAACTTTCTCGTGTCACATCTATCGTATCAAAGAGTTACATGTGGATCAGGAGCTACTTTTTGATAGAGTGCGACAGTGAAGGGTATCCACTTGTTGGAATAACCATGAGGCTGGTGTCAAGGAATCCTTTCTAACCTCCATTAATCTCTTTAATCTGATTCATCTGTGTTTTAGCTCATAGGACGAGCTCATAACTTTTTATGTTCGCTGAGGTAATTTATTTGATGGGTAGATTTAATCTAAAAGTGTAATGTGCTGTGCATCAGTGTGTGCACCAAGTCTACAGAAGGTCTTTATTAAAGAATCGTGACTTAATTATTAATAAACCCAACAGTGGTTGAACTGATACAATAAGTAAATAAAACTGTAATTAATGAACTAATAGCAACAGTGTGGGCGTAGATTCAGCTTTTCCATTGTGTTCTAAAAGGTGTTTTTATAGGAGTTAAATATAAAACAAGGTGAACAGGTTCAAAGTTAAAGCCACTAGAGTTGGTACACTTAGAAATGCACCTGCTTAATAATGCAAATATGTATTCAGTCAATCAGGTGGCACAAGTGCAATGTTTAAAATCATGCACGTACAGATCAGAACCTTCAGCTAATGCTGACATCAAACATCAGAATGTGGTAAAATGTGACCTGTGGCTCGTTTCGTTCTCAACACCACCTGTCCTCGTGTGTTTCCTTCTGTTTCATGGCGCTTCGTTCTCATCCTGCTGCCAACTCATCCAAACTCCTCAGATTCATCTGCCAGTCAATCTCTTACCTCTACTCGACACTCCGTCCCTCGCCAGATCCTTCAGTCTGCCAATGCAGTAGTAACGCCACGGCCAACCTACTGTCCAATCTTGTATTTGCTTGTGTTGTTAGAAAACGATTGTAATCATGTCCTTTAATGTGCCTCAGGTTCTCTGCTTCAGTGTGTTCTCTGTCTTCCAGCCACTTCTAGCATCTTGCCAGTACACTCTCCAGCCAAGAGGATTCATTTCTCCCTCTGGCCACGTCGCTCACCGGTCAGCCAATCCGCTCTGCTTCTTCTGCCAACTACCAGTCAGCCAACCACTCACCTGCCACATGTCCTACCTGGTCTAACACACTCCACCAGGAACCTCCAGCTTCTGTTCACCACCACTCTATTCTCTGCTGCAGATATATCTGTTTCTAAACTGTTGTCAACACTAGCCATGTTCTGCATTTGGAACCAGAAAATATATCACCTTTAGCACCACCTAAACTGAGACCAAGTCAAAACCAAGACCAGAGTGTACCAAAACTGAGATAGGACCAAGACTTTGAGAGGTTAAGACCAAGTCAGGATGAGAATGAATCAAGCCCATGAACACATCAGTGTGAACAGAGTGCCTGACACACTTGCGATGAAAGGTAGAACATGCAGATCATTGCATTTTATTGCACTGTTACGGCCTTGGGCCGCTGCGCTTCTTCTCTTCTGCTGTCATCTGTTTTTTCATACCGCTACAGTCCTCCCAGCCTCCATGGTTGTGTCCCACCTACTCTCTGGAGCTGAAGCTGGATTGGAAGCAGACGGTGATATGGCATCCAATCAACCTGTGCCATCAGCTTTTAAAAAGCTTAATTCATCCGGCATTCGGCTGCGGTTCTTCATGGAGCAGTTGAGCTTGTCCCTGGGTGCTTCAATTCGAAAAGAGTGTGGGATTAAGATTTGGTGGTGTTGTTACAGGTGAGGGGGTGAAGGCTTAGATGGAAGTTACTGGGCTGTGGAACATGTTAGCGTTTAGCTTGTCACTATAAATGTAGCTTAGGAGTGCTACTCCACGTGTATTTTGGTTTTGTACTAGTTTTTTTTTTATTATTCTGTTTGTGGTCATTTAACCTCGTAGAGGATTTCAACTTCAACAAGTTTGCTTTTGGTGGCCTCAAGACCAAGGAAGATCTTGTGTACTACAA
Organism: Stegastes partitus; assembly: GCF_000690725.1. Classification (NCBI taxonomy): domain Eukaryota; kingdom Metazoa; phylum Chordata; class Actinopteri; family Pomacentridae; genus Stegastes; species Stegastes partitus. The sequence continues at coordinate 38,246 of NW_007578968.1, read as the reverse complement.
CACCACTCGTGGCATGAAGTTGGTGCCAAATGTGCTGGTTTAAATGTTTCTGAAATGACTGATCTGTGGTTTTTAAAGCACAACAGAAGGAGCTTACTCAGGATAGTGCGGGTGGAAGTATTTCACTGAATAGGTTTTAAAAATACCAGGACCACAGTGGGTCCATTCCTGTTCGCCAAGAACAGACACCTGAACAGGCTGCGGGCACAAACTGGGCAAAGCCAGGCAGCTTAAGACTGCAAAAGTTGAGTGTAACCTGATGAATCTCAGTTTCTGCTGAGATATGCAGACAGTATGGTCAAAGTGTGGCATCAGCAGCATCACTCCATGGATCCAACCCACCTTGTGTCAACAGTCCACACTGGAGGTGAGGTTTGAACCCCTTAATAGCAAGCAACCTACTGTTCAATGATGCATAATGTTGTGTCAAACTTGTTTCATGAACACGGCAGTGAGTTCAATGGACTTCGGTGGCTTCCCCAGTTAGCACATCAGAATCCAGTAGGACGCTTTGGGGATGTGACAAGATTTGCAGCATGAATGCACAGCAAGCAAATCTGCTCAAATGCTGTCATACAGTCCCATCAGCTTGGATCAGAATCTCAAAGGAAGATGTCCAACATCTTGTAAATCCATGCCAAGAGGAATGTTTTGAGAGCAAAGAGAGGTCCACCTACTATTAGTATGATGTTCCCGATAGAGTACTTAGTGTGAACTTGCAGGATGCCAAACAGAAACATTTGTATTCATGTTCTTGTCCCCACAGTATGGAGCTTCCATACAACACTTGTGTGGGCCTTGTACACCCACACAAGTGTTTCCAGATATTCGAGCTAATTAGGCTTCGGCTCAGGTTGAAGTTGTGTGATCATATGCTGGGAATTATTTGATGTCACAATATAGTGAAAAGAATGATACCAGTTGTTCTGTTCTGATTGGTGACATCCTGATAAAAGGATCAGGGAGATGTGAATCAGGCACAGTCCTGAGAGCTGTCTAATTAAGCAGATTAAGTGAAAACACCAGTGAGGTGAGCCAACAGGCATTTAACAACAGAAAGCCCTGTTTAGGAGAATATCCAGTCGCCCACTGCACAGGGAATCAGCCGTTCTATAGCTCGCTTCAAATTCTCAGCTGTAATTTCATACACTATACAGTGCAGCTGTACCCTACACCGATCGACTAAGACCATCATGCATTGCTGCCTGTCCATGTGTGTGTGTGTGTCAGAAGAAAAATAGGAGCCGTCAGATATGGAGCCAATGGAGCAAAGAGTGCCTGGTGAGCATGAAACTTCTTAGACGTCTCATCTGTGCAGTGACTCATCTACTCTTCTGAATGAGCAGCAGGATTCCAAAAATTAATGTTAAACACCCACTTGACCTGTATCTGACTTTATTTGCTTAGTTGTAACTGTAAATATGTTGGTGATATGTTGCTAGGTAGCTGCAAAGTGTAACTAAAATGGGGCTCCTGCAGGTTTAAATAGAGATTTTATTTTATTTGACTGCTTTGCATGGGTAGTGTTAATTCACAATGAAAATAGTTATGTAAGTTTAGCTTATATTAGTGTCGTTGCCGTGCAGTTCCCGTCATGCATGTTCAGATGTACAGCCAAAGAATGTTGTAAATGAAGACACTTGTGCAAGGAATGGTGTTATCCTTGATTTAAAAAAAAAAAAAAAAAGAAAGCTTACAAAGTTGTCATATGCCATGACAAATATACAAGAGGAATCTGTCGCATAGAACATGATTTATACTGATTTAGGGGTTCTTGGATACACTGAGGTTTTTGTTTTATTTTTATTTTTTTTACTTTATTCAAAAAGCACAATGTTTGTTGATATGCAAAGAACAGGTGAGAAACACTGGAAAAATCAGTTTGGTTGCAAAAAGAAATGCTGAAGGCAAATATTTTTGACCAGAAACTGTCTGCACTGATTTGCAGCCACTACCAGAGGCAACTAATTTGACTATTTAAATCAGCACCACAAAACTCTGCATGATCAGCAAAGACAAATGTAAATGCCACCCAAAGCAGGAAACTTTTATTTTAGATGCACACAAAATTCCTGTATATCCTCTTATTAATATATATCGCAGAAAAAACTAAATACTAAATCCAATATCTGTTTCTTTTTTTTCAACATTGCGCAGACGTGAAAAAGTTGTTCTTCAATGTTGTGAACCGATATGTAATTTAAAATATGTACTTATCAAAAAAGAGCAACAGTGTGGTGTCCATGAACACACATCTGGTGCAGATGTTCTGCCGTTTGATTTTGCGCCACAGAATATTATGGGTACATAATTATATGGCAATGTTACATCCAAGTGGTGTCTGTAAAGTATCAGCAGCTGCCTTCCTCTATCCCCTATGGGTCCTCTATGTGGCAAACATTATTTAGCCGTGAAGCAAGTGGACAAGTGGCCACCTGGAAACTGCTAATATCTCCATCCCACAATCGGTGCAGTGCTCCACACAGTGGTTTCTACGTTTCCACTACATGCTGCTGTTTGTCATCCACAAGGTGTGTCAGAAAAGGTTCCAGGACTGGTGTCACAAAAGATATATTTCAAACCGGAACTACAAACTACCAGTTTTCCTCTTCAGACGATCAACCAGCACGTCTACAAAGAGATCCTGCGGTGTTTGCTTCCATCAGTGCGCGAGAAGAGGTCAGAGTTATGGCAGGACAAGTCGTGGCTGCTTCACCTTCACCATGACAACGTGCCTACCCATAATGCCCTGAACATCCCACAGTTCCTGGCTGAGAAGAACATCGCTGTGCTGGAGCAACCTCCCTACTCACCCCACCTGGCTCTGTGGGATTTGTTCCTCTTCCCCAAGCTCAAGGGGGTCATGAAGAGGACCAGTTTTGAAGACATGGACAGCATCAAGATGGCTGTGACGACGGAGCTGTCGAGGATCCTGGAAGAATCCTTCCAGGAGCGCATGGCGGCGTGGCAGAGAAGGCTGGGAAAGAGTGTTAGACTCCAGGGGGATTACGTCAAAGAGGAAAACTTGTAGTTTGCAGTTTGGGTTTGCAATTTATCTTTTGTGACACCAGTCCTGGAACTTTTCTAACACACCTTTTATCTGCAATCTCACATGTTGCTGTCACTCTACTGAAACATGCTTCTTCACTGTAGCTGCTATATGAGAAGCTGCACACCAGTACAGCCAAATGAAATGTGAAGACCACAGTTGTCAGGTTTTCATCCAGTTATAGTGGAAATGTAACAGAGTTTCTAGAAAAATTGGTTCAAGCAATTTGTATGATCTCATCCTCTACCTTTCACGCAATTATTAGGAGATGGTTCATGAGGATGGTGCACATTCTCCATTGAGGTAGTTTGACCCACTGCAAGAGATGTGGCTGCTAATGTAAGGGTCGAGTTAAACAGGTGCAAAACAGTGAGTCGTCTAATGGTGAAAAACCATGTGAAAAACATAGCAAAAATATGATGTTTCTCTTTTTTATGTATTCATTTGGTGAAGTTTACGGCTTCATCGCTACACACTGAGATTTTCATTGTTCTTACTTTTAGTGAAGTCATCTGCTCCATATACAGCGTGTTGTATTTTGCATTTTCTCCCATTTTGCTTTATTAATATACCAACTTTTCCACCTCAGACAAGCATAAAAACATTCTTTGTGATGTTTGAATCATGTTTAAAAGCAGGTTTATTTTTTTAATTTTTTATATGCATTCAACTAGATAGATGAAATTCCACTTAGTATCCTGAGAGCCCACGGTGTTTACGGCTTACAGCACAAGCCTGCAGAGCTGTGGGGAAAAACGTGACTTGAAAGTTCAGTACACACTTTCATAAACTGGAAGTGAAACAGGTTTACCTTTCAAATTTTTTAAAGTACTTATAATATTCTCAATAGACGAACCGGTAAGCAAAAGGCAAATTTGAGGAATTCTGTCTATTTAAGATTTAATTAGGCTTTTAAATCATATGCCTAGACGGAACTATTCAGTGCTGGTTTGATGTCTGTTTCATCATTCTATCCTTTTATCTTCAATTTTAATTGTAGCTCATGTCATTTCCCATCTTGTTTGTGGTGATAATTGCAGCAAGTAAAATCTCAGAGCAGCCAAGCGACTGTTACTCCGCAAAAAATATGAATGAATGTAACTTTGACTTGTGAGCAGCAATAGATGGAGCTAAATGGCAGGCAGGGATGTCATCGCTATATTATTATTATGAAGTCTCATACATGCTTTTTGGTCTTCTTCTCTTATAAGCGTTTTCATCTGAGTATGCCAAGTGCAGCATTTCTATGAAAACGTGGAAGTTATCGTACTGGGCAGCAGATGAGCTCATTGAAAGGCTGAGAAATCTACATTTATCTGTTAGGATGCACTGACTTGATTTGTTACATGAGAGAGAATTTAAGAATTAGGATGTTCCATGCTTTGAGGCCCTAATGCATCCTGGGATTTCAGGCACTAAAAACCAAAGAGCTGCAGGAGAGTCCCGTCTGTCGGCTGGTACTGAGACCCACTGATCAGATAACACCCAACAGACCATCACTGTTCTCCAACTTCTAATCAGAGTCAAAAAATTAATAACAATTACATTAAACAAAGATGCTGATCATTCCAAAACTGAAAACAAACAGGCCCTAAACTATAAATATAAATCTTTTCCCCATTCTTCTGTTCTTTGTATTACTTTATTAATTTCTTTAGTGTACTTAATAAATTGAACTTTTTATTTCTGTTTCATTCTTACTTTTTCTTTTCTTTTGAATTAGACCATCCTGGATGCTTTGACAGTATTGTTAACCTAATAATAATGCAAATAAAGTGCATCGAATTGAACTAAATTAAACTGAAATGAATTGAATCGAACTACATCAGTGAATCTGTTCAACTCAGGAGGCTCTACATTTGTATTTACTATCTGTTTCGAGTTAAATGAACTGAACACCTTTAGGATTTACAGCGATCAGCCACAACATTAAAACACCACCACCACCACCACCACCACCACAGACAGGCGGATTGTAAAACATTGATAATCTCGCAAATCAAGCAGGAATGATCTGAAAAACACCAACTAAGAGCTCTAAGCAGTGACCTAACCTCCAAATTCTCGAGACCCTTATCTGATCAAGCTTGCTCAGGATGTACCGGAAAGAGTGTGTCGAGTTTTGTTTCAGGTTGCAGGTTGCCTAACGAAAGTAATCATTAGCTAGAGAATTTATGACAAATTTCCCCATGCAACCGGCTTATTTATTCATATTTGCTAATCATCATCTAAATTAAAGGCTACATGTAAGAGCTGGCGGACTGCTAAAGAATCCTGTTTTCTGATGTATTTGTGTGTGTGTGTTTGTTAAGCTGTGCACATGTCTGTATTTGCATATATGCATACTTGGCATCCACAACAATTTTTTTTTTTCGGCTTAATGAATTTGAAAAATCCTCCACCATCCATTTGATAGATGATTTAACAGATCCATAGACAACACAAAACAAATGTTTTCTCCTCCCCATTTTCAGAGCCAGGGAATTACAAAATGTGGCATGACACGGACATATGCTGCTGTTTTTTTTCCCCCCACTGCCTGGAAAATGAGGCTGTTATTTTTTCTCCATCGATCAAAGCATTATTGGCTGTAATTCATAAATCTGTACTCTGAAAAAAGAGAGATAATCTGTCACTGAAGAACAGATGTAATGCTTTTGAAGACCTACATCCATTTCTAGGACAGTGCATGTCTGTGCGTGTGCGTGTGTGTGTGTGTGTGTGTCGCTGGAATATTGCCACTAATTACTTCGAATAAATCCAGTCCTTATGGCATTTGACTGAAAAGTGTGAAAACACGCATAGTAATCTTCTGCAGTTGACTTGGTTAATACTGATGGCGTTCCGTGTTAAACGCTGAATGTTCTGCAGTTGTGCTGATGAGGAGAGTGACACAAATGTAAATGCACACAGACAGCTTCGTTAGGCTTAAACATGTGCCCATTAAGGCGCATACGTTGAATGTAGCATGCATATATATCAAGTCATAATGTCTGAACAAAAGCTGTATTCAGGCTGTTCCCTCGTGAGTCAGTGTGTATATGTGAGAAAAGCTGCACTGTGTCCACAGCGCAGAAATTAAACTGCAATCAAGTCTGAAAGTGTTGATTTCTCCATAGTCCGTGTGACAGACTGGTGACTCATGAAGGGTGTTTCCCTGCCTTTCTCGAAGTGTATTCTGGGAATACCACAGCCACCTTCTCATGTAAATAAGATCTGATAGGGATGTGTGTGTAAGTATATGCGCTTCTTTTAGAGCACTAACAACTGTGTTATTAGCTGACCTGATTTTACTGTTTTCAACACATCTAGCTTTAACCGTTAATTTGACAACAGTGAGGCATGACAGTTCCATACTGTTGGGGGACCTGCAAGAGACAAATTATGGATCGAAGGTGGTTTGGTTGTGACTTTTAGCTCCTAATATGTGCTAAAACTCCAAAATATGGACCCTATCCTCCAACTACAAATGTTCTTTTTAGCCGTTATAAACAATGTGGCTATATGGGTATACAGAAATGTTATTCTATTGGTTGATAAGTCATTTACAATTACTTTGTTAAAATAGCTTAACAGTTGGAGGGACTACCAAGAACTCTGGTACAGATATTAATGTCCCCTCAGGAGTACTGTGCTGGCCATCGGGCATATGGGGGTACAAATCTGTGGCCTGGTGGGTCATTTGTGAAGTTTATGGCCTGTCTGTGTCTTTACTTGCGATCTCTGTGAGCCTGTCATTTGGAGTGTACATGCACTAGATCATTCTTCACTTTTGTTTAAGGTGCTAGTTAGCAAATGTTAGCATGCTGACCTGCACAACTAAGAAGGTGAAAGTGGTACAGACTTCACTTGTTAAACATCACCATGTTGGCACTGCCATTGTGAGAATGTTACCAGGCTGATGTTAACATTTAGCTCAAAGCACCTCTTCTGCATATGTCAGTGTTATACTTTCTGCATTTTGAGAATAAATACGAAGGTCCACATGACATAAATGTCATCATCTCATCAATGCATGCAGCTCAAAATGGAATGAAATCTTCCCAGCAGACTCCACGTAAACTAGAAAGTAGCATCATGACAACAACTACATGTCCATGATGCACACAGTCCGGCCTCACCAAGCTGCCAGCATACAATTCTTGGCCTTATTGTTAGACATGCCCGGTAAATTCAAATTCCACACCCCTTCTTTATAACTCAAGTTTAACATTTAACATTCTTTTTTGAAGCTTGTAATAGCTTGTAATAGTTTTTATACACGCAACCAGATGTTGTCCGATGCAGCTCCTAATCATTTCTTATAATGATTTAGATAATATCTCAAGTTGCAATGGTAGCAGTCATGGAAGCACTCCAGTTGTGACTCATGCAATATTTTCTGTGGGAGAAATTAATTAGACTTTGGCCCAATCCCAGCCTCCACACTCAGGTGTTCAGCATCCCACCAACAAACTGTGAAGTGCATAAGGGACATGATGTGACGCACCATTTTATGCCCTTTCTATCACTGACGGACTTACCTGTAGATCATGGTGAATTTGGAGAACCAAGCATGGATGCAGGGAACAAATCTGCAGGAGAGTTTATTTGCAATTGTTATCATCTGGTTGCTTTCTGCTGTAAAATTTCATTGATTTGTTTATTTTTAAGTCAACAATCCGATTTAGATGTCCATTGATTTCCAGACTTTCTATTGTTTTCTTAATGTATAAACAGTGTAATGCCACGGTGTGACTGCTCTTCCTTCCTGTTAATTAGTAATCTGTTGTTTCTACGTAATGTGTGCTGTCGTGGTGGTGTGTACACTTCTTGTACCATTTTGACGCCTCATGAACTCAAACACTTTACAGCTGCACACACAGATGATGTCAGTTAAGTCTGTGTGTTGCGTATAACAAGATATGCTTTGTTTGGACCCAGAAGCAGGCTCAAACATTGTGGCAACAGTTCAACAAGTACTTATACTGATACCAGTGGACTAATAAAGGAGGAAGAGAGCTGAGCCTCCTGGTGGTGGCAACTGGGGAAGAATTGTGGCTGACAAGAGGTGCAATGGCAGGTAGCAGGTAGAGGAGACTGTGCAAAAGGCGACTGTCCAGAGAGGGAGATGCTGGCAGGTGAGGTAGCTGGCAGAGTGGTGGCGAGTGTGCAGGTTGAGTGGAGTGGCAGACCAAGAGTGGTGTTGTTGGAGATAGCCGACTGCCTGGCTGCGGATCGAGGTGGCCGAGCGGAGAGCAAGGCGAGGGTGACGGACAGGTAAGCACTGGAGGTAGTTGACCTGAGCTAGATGGAATCAAAAGTTAGACAGGTTTTCAAAACAACCAGGGCAAAGGTTAGCATTACATTACCCACATGAGCAGATGGAATGAACTGGCAAACAGTGGAGTGGAGGGTAGAAGTATTTCACGAGCTCGACTGTTGGATGAATCACGGTGCACAGGGCGGCTGGCAGCCAGAGGAGAAGGGAATGCCACGCCCAGACAAACACACACTCAAACACAGAAGGCTCATCTCATTTCTCTGCTTTAAGCTTCCTCGTGTCCTCCATCTTCCTGCCAGTGACTGGAAATCAATCTTAGCGTGGCGCCATGAGGGATGTCTCAATTTCTAAAAATGCATCTTAAGGAGGGAAGAGGCTTACCAGAGGAGCTATGAGCGAGGATGGATAGGTGAAGGATACACTAATCCATCCTTGCAGTGGTGGAAGTCTTTCCCACACCTGTGATCTATAAGGGAGGCGTGACAAACAGCTAGAGCATGCAAACCATGAGCCGGACAGACAAATGTGTGTATGCAATATAAATCACTTAATTATAATATATGCCACTCTTCTGTTGAGTTCAGTTCAATTCAGTTTTATGTATATTGTGTTACTTCACAACATGTCATCTCAAAGCACTTCTCATAGTAGGATGACAACCTTATAAGATTTATACAGTAAACCCAACAAATCCTAAGTTTCCTTTAGGTTTCCATTTGAGCAATCACTTGGCAACAATGGGGAGAAAAAACTCACCTCTACCAGGAAGGAAACTCCGACCTCAGGTAGACATCTGCCTTGACTGGTCGGAGTGAGAGAGAACTAAAAGGGAACCAACAAACACTTTGGAGGTTGGTGAGGCCAGTAACAGCAGATCAGAGACATCCATCCATCCATTATCTATATACCGCTTAATCCTCACTAGAGTCATGGGGGGCTGGAGTCTATCCCAGCTGACTCAGCGTAAAGGCAGGGGACACCCTGGACAGGTCACCAGTCTATCACAGGGCAACACTTATAGACAGACAACCAAGCACACTCACATTCATACCTACGGACACCAATTAACCTCAACATGTTTTTGGACTGTGAGAGGAAGCCAGAGAACCCAGAGAGAACCCACGCTGCAAGGGGAGAACAACCTCCATGCAGAAAGATGTCCTCACCGGGGCAGGAACTGGGGACCTTCAAGCTGCGAGGCAAAGGTGCTAACCACCGAGCCACCTTGCAGTCCTACATCAGAGGCATGTAGCCCCAAATCCTGAGATACCTCCATATCTCTTTATTTGCAGAGTACTCTTTAATATAAACATTATGATATCTGTACTTTCTTGTCATAGTCTGCCACATTATGAATTGCATTAAACCTGTATGCTGTAAGTTATCTTAAAAACCGTTCTGTTCATCTGACAGAGTTTATAATATATAGCAGTAGGTGTAACAAAGCAATGGACAGATGTAGCAGCTGTGCCACATGTTACATCTAATTGACAGCGCTTCAAAACGACAGCTCAACACAACAAGGACTTCTCATTTTGTTAAATAACTGTTGCCTCGACTCCTCTTTCCTCGCATCTCTTCCTTGACTCCTCCTTTGCGTCTTTGGTAGGAGGAAAAAAGACATCAAAGACGAGGCAGAGAGAGGAATCAAGGAAGGGAGAGGACAAAGGAGACAAAAAGGAGACATGAGTTATGGGGGAAGCAGCAGAAGGAAGGAGTAGCTGGACCATACCAGTGTGCTGGTTTAGTGATTAAGCCTTTGGGCGAAAATGAGGCCTCTTGACTTCTGAAACAATGGTTGCCAAAAATAACTCCTCCCACTCTATTGATTGAAGATGACAGTTCAAAACAAAGTAACATTATTGCTAAGGACCCATAAGAATTGCATCAGCGGTAGAGCTAGTGGGACGAACACTTTTCATTGCTGCTATGAATGCACCAGCAGACTTTTCCAGCAGTATGAGCCTGGTCTTACTGTCACACACCGCCGCTTTGTCAGGATCCCTTCCTGTTAAATTTTAACACAGCGGGAATCAGTGTCAGTTTTCAATGCGCAGGGTAGTTGTAAAAATTTGAGCATCTGAAGATGACACCGTGAGCCTATAGCCGAATGTTCTCTGTTTGTCTTTTTCTAAGCTTAACTAAGTATTTACACCGAGCTGAGATTAAAGCTACTTTATGCAAATGAGGAGCGTCTGTAAATTTCCTAAAAACATTTAAACTAACAATTACTGATTGAAAATGAAGAAAGCTTCAGCAACAGAGAAGCTTATCTCTTGCCTTAAATGTTAAGAAACACATTTTAGTGAGCTGTTTTCATCATTTAAAAAAAGTTACCAAATGAATCACATGTTGGTTCAGTTTCAAATCCAGGAGCCTCCAAGTCAAGCGTTCAGTCGGGAGCAGCCAGTGTTTTGTTAGTGAAGCCTGTCTTGCATACTAACTGTCATCTATTGTGACATTACTTAGCGTGATCTTCACACCTAAAAACCCCTGTGGACTGGTATTATAATACCACCTCCATGCATCTTTATGAGAGTCTTTTAAACTGGAAAACAGAAGTATTCAATGGCCAAATGGGTTGGCAATACCAGCAGATTTGTGAAAAAATAAAATAGTTTCTGTTTGATAGAGCCTAAATCTTCTGCGTTGCACTCAGACTGCTCAATAAATTCTCAGCATTCTGAATAAAAAGAACAGCGAAATACAACCGACCAGAAAGTTTGAATGTTTTCAGGGACTATGAGGGAATGTTTTCTGCTAAACCTTGCTCAAAGAGGACCTTGACAACAGGATGGATTTTGAATTATTCAACACTGATCACCTCCTTTGGCAGACAGAACAGAACACTTAACCTAATTAGCCGGATGCTCCAAATGTGTGAGCTGTGAATCACTCAAATTGCATGTAAAGGTAATAAAGGTCGCATGAGGTATCCTTCAGAGTGAACGTTTTGGCAGACAGCTGGGTTTCGATGGTGTGCCGCTGGGCGACCTGTAGCTGCGTGGAGGCAGCAGCAGAAGATCTGCAGTCAGACCAAAGTTCAAAAGAGTAATTTCAGCTCCATTTCCTCCAAAAGGGAAAAGCCAACTTATCTCTCCTGCTGTTTGATGACCCATCGCCTTCAAACCCTAATAGTGCTGTGAGAGATCAATACAAATTCCAACACAGAGGAGAGAAATACCAAAAAAATAGAAGATGGACTTTACTTTAGGATCTTTTTTAAGGTTAGTTTTTGATTTTTCTTTGACATGCTATTCATTTCGAAAGGTAGGGATCATGAAATTAGCTGTAATTAGGAATGACTAATCTAATTAGAGGTTCACTGTTCCGGTGAATGTACCAGAGGGATGTGTGAATTTATGCGCTGGTTATCTGATTGGCTCCATGACCCACCTGCTTTACTAGTATATTACACCATTCCTATGTAGGAAGCCGATTGCTGATTAACACCTGAAATTATCCGTGTGTGTGTGTGTGTTGTCATAGCAATAGATGTGTGTGTTGGAGCAGAAGCGGAAAGGATCCACACTCTGCTGTAATACGAAGCGCCGGGTTCTTGTATCAAGCCTCTGCAACTGGTAATCAATAAGCGTCTACAATAACAGCGAGGTATAAAAATCACAGGAGTGAATTTATCTGTGAAAACACACATCCTCCTCCGAGAAACAAGGTAAAGCAATTCAGCTACAGAACTAATATTACGCATCAGTAAACATCTCACGTAATCTTACACCCAGCCTGGAAACATATGCTGAATCAGAAAAAGAAAAAAATCTGTATTTCCTTTTTGAGCTTCTGACTCAAAGATGCACTGCTGCTGCTGCTGCATCTCTCTGATTCAGTATTCTGCTGAGCAACTTTGTTTTGGAGGAGGTTACAGCAAACTGTAAATTCACCCACGCAGTCACGCATAATCGGGCATTAACAGGCAGCGATGGAGGGAATAAAAGACAAGTAGCCAATCGTGTAGCTCGGGAACCACACGCAGCCCACTTCTCATCTGCAAGAAGGACCGCCTAGCACTGATTAGTGGTTGTGCCTGGCAGTCACAGTCATCCCCAATTGCCTTGACTCATTTTTCACAGCATTGTGCACAAAAAATGTGCTGTTTTCCTAATTGTGGTCCCACACTCTTATTACAAAATGAAAAAGAAAAGTTAGGTGAGGTTGTGCATCATTTGTTAAGTTTAACAGAGAAGCAGAACTGTTATAACTGTATGTGTCCATACCTGGAATGTAAACGTTTTTTGTATTTTATTGTAAATCTACAGTATGTAATGTGAGCTCTATTACCGGACAGTCCTAAACTATATTTAAAGCGATGTAATGAGACCTATGTAGAACACTTAAAGAAAGAAACTGAAAGCCAAAGTGCAGTCATCCTCATTTTTATTCACACCATTCCATGAAAGGAAAGGCAAAATTCACAATCGTTACTCAAATAACTAGAAATTAAAAAATAAATAAATAAATAAAAATTTGCTAAATTCTAATTTCGTGAAATAAGATAGTGTTTTTGAATTGTGGTTGAAAAGAATAATTTTTAAAAAACCAAAACAAAACTGGGCTGCAGGGTGGCGCAGTTGGTAGCACTGTTGCCTCACAGCAAGAAGGTCTCCGGTTCGCATCCTGGTGGGGGCACCGGGATCTTTCTGCGTGGAGTTTGCATGTTCTCCCCGTGCAGCGTGGGTTCTCTCCAGGTTCTCCAGCTTCCTCCCACACAGTCCAAAAACATGTTTCGGTGATTCTAAATTGTCCGTGAGTGTGTGAGAGTTGGTTGTCTGTCTCTAAGTGTAGCCCTGTGATAGACCCCTGCCTTCACCCTGAGTCAGCTGGGATAGGCTCCAGCCCCACCCCGCAACCCTAGTGATGATTAAGCAGTGTATAGATAATGGATGGATGGAAAACAAACAAAACTGTCCCTGACAAATTAGAGCACTTTGCTGATGAGCAGTGGGCCAAAATCAAAATACCTGCCAACAGGTGCAGAAGTCTGATTGAGAGTTACAGAAAACACTTGATTGCAGTGATTGGCTCAAAGGGTTGTTCAACAAAATATTAGTTTATGGGTCCCATCATGCTTGTTTCCTTGCTTTTTTTTGTTTTGTTGTTGTTTTAAAATACTTCTGTTGAACCACAATTCAAAAGCAATGTCATGATTTTCATTATTATTACTTTTGTCAATTTCAGCTTGTTTCAGTGACAGCTGTTGTTTCTCTTCTTTAATGGGAGTCTATGAATACATTTGAGGACGACTGAACATAACAACAACACACAAGATTCCTTGATGCTCCCAAATTGCAAAATTAGGAATTAAACGATGATACTTCCATCTTCCTGCCCAGTAGAGAAGAATGACATTAGATGTCAAGATTACACATCATCACTGTTGTTCACAATCTGACGTTGGCAACAGGACGAAAGTACAATCTGACAGAGAGCAGAGTCAAAGTAGAATCTGAAACACTGTAGAATGACTAATAAATGTCCAAAATTTGTTTGGGCAGTGTGATTTGTCCCAAGTGTATATAACTGTAACTGTATGTAAAATATATGAAGGCCAGTGTTGTTTCTTTATTTCACAGCAATAAGCTAAATGGACGAGTGCTACAATTTTGAGACATTGGTGATATTGTCATACAACTTTCATGTAAAGAAAGCCCACTGAACTAAAAGAAAAAAAAACTTCATCATAGCCGGGAAAACAAATGGCATTATGACAATAAGCCATTTCAAAAGCACTTTCTAGGTCATTGCTTTTGTCTTTACTTGTGTTGCACGTTGCAATTTTGTGGACATGTGACATCCGTCCAGATGACTTTCTTCACTCACCCATTCAGTGGATGATAGCGGAGAATTTCTCTCACATTCAAAACAGTCTAATTTTCCTCCCACAGCTTCCTGTTTTGCTGTTTTTCAGGCTGAAAATTGACCATTTAGATTTTGAAGATGTTGGTGATTTATAAGAGTAATGTCTTCTTAAAAATTTGCCTCACAGTATTTGGAGAAGGGTGACTTTGCTTGCTTGGCCCTGCATCATTATCCCCGTCGGGAGCAGCCTTATCTCAGCAGGCCCTTTGGTAATTTACCAGTGACACTGCATGTGTCCGTGGCATTTTAAACAGATTTAATAAGATAAGATATAATAACTTCTGCAGGATAAGCACAGGCGCCAGGCTCTAAATCTAATATTTGTTCATGTGAAATTGATTTGTTTAAAAGTAGAGATAATGGTCATATTGCTTACTGGACAGTTATTATTAAATAACTGGGCTGCTGTTCTGGACTTTTTTTTAGTTTTTTCTTGCTCTTTGCTCTGTATGTACGGATAATGGAATGTTGCAACAAAAAGTAATAGTGGCAGTGTAGTTTATGATGTAAAATTTAGTACACTGTTAATACACATTACAGTGAGGAGTGTTTCTTGCCATGTTTCCACAACATTTTTGTATTTTAAAGTACTGCATTAGAGAAGAAAATGAATAAATGAAAATCGCACAATTACAATTAAAACTCTGTCAATTTCACAAACACTTTTCTAAGATCAGGTAAATTTGTTTCTGAGTTATTTTAAGTTATACACACAGTTCTGCCATAGTGAATATTTAACGTGCATGACTTATCAGCTGTTTAGGTTTCAAGTGACTCCAGAAACACGGCTAATACCAACAGACATGTAAGAAAGATTAACTTAACAAAAGGCTTCTGAAGGCTTCTCTCCATTGTTCTGTCTTAGATGGCCCAGATCATTGGCTTTGTTTATTTTTTAAGTTCCTGTTCATTAAGGTTGTTTGGCGGTTGGCTCCAAGAGGCACCAATGGGCTGAAAAAACGTGGAAATGCCAAATGCTGCAGTTCCTCAAATGGCCACTTGAGGCTGGCTCTAACACCAAGTCAATCCCCATTGACCACCATGGTAAAATGACCAACTTTACAGCAGAAATAAATGTGTCTACAGCCTTGTACAAAAAAGTCTTTTGGTCTCTATAGCCAATATTATTAATCTTAATAAAATGCATCCATTTAACTTTTATTAAAATTTTAAATGTTGCTTAATTGAGGGTTTAAACAGCTTTGAGTGACAGCTGGGTACTGTCACAGTTCAGTCAATGGCCCAGAGATGATTACATGGCCCGCCTCAGCTCCACACACAATCACCTTTTGTTGATTTTCAGATTAGCCAGGAGTCAGTAGGAGTCATGCACTGATAAGATCAGCAACAGCCAGAGCCACCACACTGAGCTTCAAACTGCTGTTAAGGAAACCTTTGGGTGAAGTCACAGAGGGTTTGTCCACTTTTATGTACAGTTTGTGGTTGGCTTGCAACCTCTAACTCTCTCTTTAATACACTCCTGTGTAATGCAGCCTATAACGCCACTACCTGACTACACTTCGCAGCCTTGTCTCTCTCTCTCTCTCTCTTTATTTATTATTTTTTTTATTTTATTTTTTACATTTTTTTGTGACAGGATCTTATGGTAGTTGTGTTTGAAATTAAAGTTTTGGAAGTTCATCTCTGAAATATTTGCATTTTAACTTTAAGTCTGTATTGAGAAAGGCTTTAAGTGAGCCAGCATTTAGAACATAAGGGCTTTTGAATTAGAAAATACAGCCTTAATTAATATAATTGATTATGCCTGTGTTAACATGAAATATTGTCTGCTGTGAAAATAGCCTATTGTACAAGGGTGAATAATTATTGTGACTTAACTGTATCACTGAACGCTTTCTGTTCTACATCGCAATAATTAAAGGCAGGGGAAATGTCTTGCAGCATGAATGCAGCATTTTTCCCTCTGCAGAATCGCCTTAATATGGCAGTAAAGGGATTAACAAAAACTCACTTGGGCAATTCAGTTAAACTAATGAAGCACATTTGCAAACATGACAATCTGATTTATTCTGTATGTGCACACAAGTGATATTTTTGGAGCATTGTGCTACCATGATCTGGATGTATTCTAAGAATTCAGCATGTAAATAAGGGATTTTTAAAAAGAAGAAGCATGAGGCACATCCCGCGTCCTCTGCAACATTTGTACAAAAATCACAGTCTACCTGTGGCTCTCTTTGCTCTCAGTCAACAAGTCTTTGACACTCAGCGAGGCTGATCAGATAACAGTTAGGGTACTAACTGGCATTCACATTTCACTGGCTGCGGAGACGGGCACTTCATCTTCCACTAATGCCATCTGCGAGCGCTGGCACCGTGCCCAGAGCAGGACGGACGAGCGGTGAGGAGCCCTGAGCGAGTGTGTGTTGGTGAGTGTGTGTGTGTGTGAGACAGAAAGTGAGACAGAGTGAATGGCTGATAAAATTAGCAAGCAGGTAAGTGTGTTGAGTTAATGAGGGCATGTTCATAGATTACAGCATTTGCGTTTTAAACTGAGGTGGCATCAAATAACAGCTATTATCCCGGTCCGCACACACTGGGAGACAAGAACGTGTCCCAAAGATCTGCAGTGAATAACTGCGAAATGTGTGAGTTCATGGTCCGTAAGAAAAGAGACATTTGTGCTTCAAATGTGGAGCAAAATGAGCTGAGGACAACATGCAGCCTGGATTGATCATCATATTCCTCCACACAGTCATCTGTCATGGTTTCATCTGCTCCATCCTTCCTTATCTGCTTCCTTTATTTAGTGTGTGTTTCATTAATTATTAACATCTCCCGTCGCTGGAAATGCCTCACCTGGCCACAGGTCACCTCTGATTGGTTCTCTGCTCCTGCCTGTCACCGGACCTTGTTATCTGCCGGCCCAGCTGCTCCCCATCACTAATCATGCTCAGTTTATTTAATGAACTGTTGACACTCACTCTCTGTCAGGTCATGCTGCCCAGCTTTCCCCTTTGGTTTGCCTTTGGTTCAGTCTTTGCTGACTAATCCTGCCTTTAATTCATTTGCACTGCTCCCAATGAGCACAGGGATGGCTGCTAAAGTTAAGGTGCTTGTTAAGGACACAACTCATTATTTGCAGCAAAGTCAGCCACGCTTGGTTTTCCACCTGATCATCCAAATCTTTAACCTGGCTGGATGCATGTCATTAAGTCCCAAAGACAAGCTTTATTTTTTTTTGCAAGCTCGAATTTGCTTGTAGCTTGAGAGTGTGAACATACATGAAACAAAAGTATTTAACTCCTCCATCTCTCAAAACAAAGAAGTACTTTTTAATGTCATTTGTGTCTTTAAAGCTGCATCTACAGGTTGTTTTCCACTGCCTTTTTTTTGTAGGGCAGTAGGGCCTCTTTTTGGGCAGCTTTTGAAGGAGAAAAAGTACTTATTACAGGAAAAGCAC
The DNA here is from genome assembly GCF_000690725.1 of Stegastes partitus. Taxonomy (NCBI): domain Eukaryota; kingdom Metazoa; phylum Chordata; class Actinopteri; family Pomacentridae; genus Stegastes; species Stegastes partitus. The sequence continues at coordinate 20,636 of NW_007578968.1, read as the reverse complement.
CTCTGAGCAGCCCTGAAAAGCTGCTGTTGAGACTCAGAGAAGACAATAACGACAACAAGTGCACTTTTTGTGTCCCTTCATTGTCCCTTTTCAGTGCCATTCTTCTGCTCTCAAGCATTGCTATCAACAACTGAAACACAACAAACGGCAACTATCTCAGTTCCCTCAAGCTGATTCAAAATTAGTTCAGTGGATCCTGCACTGCAGTGGAAACACAAAGGATGAAAAGGCGGTTCCTGTTAATGTTCCCACTGCCGTCTTCACATTCCTGCAGTGGAAAGATTTTTTGTTAAATCAGGAGATTACCTCCTGATTTTCCAGCTTGATCATAGAGCATCTTTGAGCCCTTTGATTTGGTTTTATGGCCTGCAGCTTTATTATTTTTGGTTCAGTCCCAACCCTATTATCAGTTTTGTTTCTCATGCCACCAAACAGCAGTTTGTTTTTAAGCAAGCTCTAACTGAACCTACTGTGCCTGCACAGCACTAAATGGCAGATTGACCAATTTAGCAAGCAGCCAGAAATTATCATGGACTATTGAGCAGCTAAAATTTTAGTGATTTTTGCCTCAAGTGATGGTGGAGACCAAAACAGAGCTACAAGAAGAGCAGACTGAATTTACACCTTCCAGGTGGACAAAACTCTTTTCCAAAGAAATGCTACCATAACTCTGTATCTGATCGATGCATGGACTGGTTGCAAATTTGTCATATGTGAGCCATCTGCACGAAATCATTGCGCCTTGGGCTAATATGCGTAAACAAAAGCAGCATGTTGCTACCACATGACGCAAATCACAGGACACGATTGGCTGGCAATGACACATTGCTCACGTCGAGCACAAGTGATTTCCGCAGCTTCTTTCTGGCGTTACCGCTCATGCACGCTGACGGTATTTGACAGCAATATGGAGCATAATATTATTACACTCTGTAAATTATATGTTACCTACATGTAGAAAACAACCGAATGGACCGATCTAAGTAATTAACACAAAATCAACATTTTATCATGTGTTAATGCTAATTCGGGCTGTATCTCAGATATAGTCAAGGTGCAATGGGACTGATTTCATGCAGATGGGTCACATATTAGCTTTTATAATATTTCCCTACCCCAAGTGGTCAAAAACGTAACAATAGATGTTGTACTCATAGACTGTATGTAAAGGATGGGTATAGTGTCTTAAAAGCCAGCCAGTATGAACAGTGACTTAGACATGCATTTATTCTAACAGCCAGAAGGTGGCGACTCCTCTGGTTGCCAAAAATAGTCTGATTGTATTAGAAAATAACCCTAATTTTCATTTAATTCATTACCTCAGTCAACACTTTCCTGGTGAGTCTATAGTCTCAATCAGTGGTTGCAAATCTCTTTCAATACAATAAAATCATCTGTGATCATTTTGTGAGTTATGGTCCCATGTAGAGTAGAATAGATGATGGGCCACCTTGTGATGTGCTGCCTTCAGATGGAGCTCATGAGCTCATTGTCATGATAAGGAAAGTCATGCAAACAGACTGCTTGGAACTCATTGGTAACATTAGTGACATCTCAAGACCACTGCTGGTAGGCAACGGCAACGTGGATTTCACTATTGCAGTCCAGAAAGCCTAAGCTAGCCATTTAGCAAGCTAATGAGTGGGTAACATAATGTAGGAAATGCAAAAGTAAACTGAAAAAATAGGGTCATATATAACCATGATAATTTGATTGCCATATGGGCAGTGAGCTCTGAGTCATATATACTCGTCACGTTTGGTTTCGAAAGACCTAGATGGGTGACATCATGGTAGCTACATCCATCTTTTTACAGGCTACTTTTCTCTGCTGATGGTTATGTATGTATATCCTTGCAAGCCTGCAGTACATTAGAAACGTTATGTTACAGTACTTCGATGTGTGAGGTTCTGTTAAATAAGCCAATTTACAGTCAAAAGCAGTAAAGGAGAGAAAGGGACCATTGTAAACCTCCTATCATCACTTTAATATGCATCAGATAAGAGTAGACTAGAAAAAAATCTAATTTTTCAGTCAGTGAGCTACTGAAAGTGGATAACAAAGAGTGACTACTGTATGACAAAGGGCCTGCGTTCAAACTGGAGAAGCTCAGGAGGATAACTTTGAATTCTGTGCTCAAAGATTAAAACTGGCGATGACAGCGATGCAAAGGAGGAAGTCTGCGTCAAATGGCTGGAAGCAAAGTGAGCGACTCCACATAAATACCAAGAAATCCCCTCTAACCCTGTTGTTGTGACTCCCGTCAAAGCATTTTTAATTTCTCTGCCCTCGACAAACTGTCGTGAGCTCAGGCCTTTTTCTTTTAACTCTAATTTGAAGTAAAGCTGACTATCAGGTCCTCTGTTAACGGAGGACATGAGGAAGCAGCGGGAGCTTCTCATTATCTTTGGCTCCAACTGCACTTTTACCCCGAGCTACTGGCAAAGCTCATTAAAACAGGCCAACAATGAAGTCACATTCTGACTTTCTTCACACCAAACAGGAACTCAGATATTTCTCTGTCAGTCTCGGTGTGGAATGTCACTGGCACGCGTCGTGTTTTGTTTTCTTCTGCTGTCGTGGCAGGAAGTAATTTCGAGCTGCCACTTGGTAACTCCTGTGTGCTTCAAGCCTTCTAAAACACAATAGAGACACAACTCCCAGCAGCTCACGATCTCTCACTCGCTTTTGTTTGGACCGTTGTGCATCCCCGAGTGAAATCAGTGGAAGTACTTGAAGACAGACGCTCAGAAACAACAACAGTATCTCTCTCCAAGGAGCAATTTAAACTTTTGCTCTTTACTTCCTTTTTTTCCCCTGGTTTGATTTTTACTCATAAATGAATGCAACCAGAGGTGTCAGAGCGTTTTGAAGCCATGCACCAGGGATACCTTTATTGTATCTTGATGAAAAAGTGTAATATAATGAACACACAGTACAGAAACAGGTCATACTTTCACCTTTACGTGACAACTAGTTGCAAAAAGGAAATATTCAGCTATTGCTAAGGCAGTTAGAGGTGTGCTCTATGGTAACAAAAAGTCTGGATTGTAAGTGTTGGTTGGGTCAGGTGGTCATCAGTGTCAAGGGAAAAATATCAAAAGAGAGAAATGGAAGCAAAACGCCTCTCGACACCGAGGCACTCCGTAGATTAAAACATCTCACTTACACAAAGAGTTTTTGGGAACTCAGGTGTGTAAAGTCCAGCTATTGTTGAAGTGTCATTCAGAGCAGGACTTCAGGCCTCAGACAGAATATAAAACCAATGGCTTCATCCGTTTTAAGTTTTTCATGTTTTTCTCCTGTTTCCCTCTGCCTGCTTCCATGTCCATCCTTCAAGACCCCCCCAATGAAAATCGAGTTAACATGTCTACATGTTTTGTTGTTGTTGTTGTTGTTTTTATGTCCGAGAAGACACAAAATAAACAGTCAATGCTGTGGCTGATCATTTCTACCTTAAAGTTGCAGCGTACTGAGGACAATCTCAAAAATATAGATTGTGAATTCTGCCTGTGTCATTTATCTTCAGAATCAGTTTCTGGTTCAAACAACTGAATTACTCCAATATCACATTTTACAGTGTTTGAGCTGGTGTGCTTGAGCTGCAGCAAGTAGGAAAGGATGTATGGAAACAGATCTGCACATTCAAGAGGAAGCAATGGGGTCGAGTTATAGCTAAGCCATTTTAAGGCCTGAAGGGGTTGTTATCATGGAACAGTCCTTATAAATATCAAATTTTGGTACATGGAGATTAGTTTTCATGGTTTAAATCAATGACCAGAGAGACACTTTAAAGATTTAAGGCACACTCATTAAAAAAAAATCTGTATGTTGGGTTGATAATTAAACATTATGGAATTAAGTTTTTAATCAGGAGACATGTTTCAGAACTTTTTTTGATGCTTATGAGGTTTACTTCATCTGTTTTTACTGTTTATTTTGTTTGCATGTGTTAAAACCACCGTCAAGTGCAGTTCTTCAACACTGACTGTTGATATAATGCGTATTTATGAATTTGAGGCTATTTTGAATTCATCACATGTACTTTTTGTTCTTTCGTTTGTTCGTGGTGTTTTACGAGTGGGCGTGCAGCCGAGACATGTCTCTTCACATGCAGGATCAACTGATTAGATCTTCTAGCCCAGGGGTGTCAATCTCAAAAACACAGTGGGCCAAAATTTAAAACCTGAACAAAGTCGCGGGCCAACATTGAACAAATTAACCTTTTAATATGGAGCGAAACAAATTTTGCTTTAACATTGAATATGGAACAAGCAACGCTTATTCCCATACATTATATATAACTTAATAGTGGAGACATGCAAAATCAAATTACAAATAAAAAAACACATCAATGGCACAGTGACAGTTGTAGTGTGAAGTCGCTATGCCTACTGTCCAAAACAACAACAGGGCATTATGGGATTTGTAGTATTAGTGGTGAATGCGCTGTACAGTATAATACCGGGGGCAGCTCTAGTAGTCATTTGGTATTGTCTCGCGGGCCAAATATAATTACAAAGTGGGCCAACTTTGGCCCGTGGGCCAAAGTTTGACACCCCTGTTCTAGCCAATGGAGTTGTTTTGGAAGTGGTTTCTAGTATTGTTGGTGCAGCTCTTGTCTGATAATAAACATCTGTGTTCCTGTCTGACTGAGCATGTAGACACGGACTCACCTTCCTCAGCTCATTTGCACTCTGTCTTGAAGAAGGCATGAGCTACTACATGTGAGCTATAAGGACAATTTAATCCAAAGAGTGTTGGGTTTGCAGAGGGAGTATTCAGGCTTTCCTAGAGATAAATCATCTGACTTAAAGTAGATTTGATCTTTGCAAACATGTTGCAGTTGCAGTTTTTATCTGCTAAATGTTGACTATAACATTTTTTTTGCATCCTAGAACATTAATAATAACTAAGAGTGCTGTAGTTTTTATGTTTAGGCACCTGTGAGACTTGATTAGGAAAAGACAACGAACAGTGATTTGAAACACAATGCGTTTTTGTTATTTGCATTGAACCAAAACCACATTTTTTCCCAATCCTTTACCTTAAAACTGCTTTTGTTGACCAAATCATAGCACACATGGACAGTCAGGATCCACATTTGCACTCTGAGTGCTTCAGTTTTACATATTGGTATTAAAAATGTAACCTCGAGTCACTCCAGTGGCCATTAGAGCTGCTTCCTTTATGAATGGCGGAATGCTGAGCACTTTTTTGTCTCTTGTCTTTTTTGTTTTTCTCTTGTCACTCAATCATTACAGGTTCAATGTGTATTTTGTTAAGGACTGCCAAATGCTATCATTTGTTTTCTCCAAAACAAATCTACCCACGAGTACTAATAAAGTAACCTTGAACCTTAAAGGGGACACAAGGCCACGCAAAGTAACCCTTACTTGTTGTAAAATGCTACCAGACTCACATAATCAGAAGCACGAATCAAACAATATAGATGTATTATATTGTGACGTCTGCTTCATGTCCTTACTCTAACAAGCTGCATCATTTGATATAAAAGCCTGTTAAACAATAATCTTGTATTATTTTGATGAGTTTTGGTTAACTTGAGGGGGAAAAAAAGAGTGAAATTACTTCTCCAACTGGATTATGTTATGCAATTTTCCTGTAGGGCTGAAACATGTGCCTGTTTGTGCATGTTAAAATATGCAGAAACCACCTATACTACTCTGCATACATGTAATTGTACTGTTCCACGATAGCTCCCAGCGTGCATTTAGGAACTAGCTGCAAAATGGAAATTTCCATGCTTTCGTACTCTCATGCTTGCATTAATATACATACAGTTATAATGGTGTGTGCGTGTGTGTGTGTGTGTGTGTGTGTGTGTGTGTGTGTGTTTGTGCACTTTTTTTTCTTTAAAAAGCTGTCAAGTGAGGAAACAATGTTCGCTGAGAAATGAACTATACCCTCTTGCAGTGCTTTGGTAGCAGCAGCCCCACAGTGTGTGCGTGTATGAACACATTCTGTGTGTATGTATGTGCACGGGTCTGATTATTTACGCTTTTTTTTTAGAGTAAGTCTCTGTGGAAAACCGTATCCTAAAGCTGAGTTGGTCTGTGGATCAGCTCCGTGGCCTGCAGAGAAGGTAGTTCTCCAACAGTCTGTGTGAATGTTTTTCAAAGAGAGATGATGGGAGCTACTGTCAGTTTTTGGATCAAGGTCGTTTTAGATAACCAATGGGGATAACGAATATAAGTTTACCTGTTCATGAAACTAATAATGCAGATAAGGGTTGGACAGAAGCAGTACATGTGAGAGGGAACAGGAAGAGGCTGATAGGATCTGGTTTTAGCTGAGGGTTACTACAAACTATTTTCTGTATAATAGCCGGCATCCGGCCACAGCAATATTGATCTGAAACAGTGATCCTTCTTTGTAGTTGAGCCTGAACAGACAGCAGGAAATACTCCGCTGAGCTAATAGCCTTCACTCACCGACCTCCCTGCAAGAGCGAAACATGCAACGAGAATACAGAGGTGAAGTGTGTGTGTGTGTGTGTGCTCATTTTGTTGCGATGAAGTGCAGAAGAGCATGTGTGTTAGAGAAAAGCCTCAGTGGGAGTGAGGTGGACAGCCCCTTTGTGTTAGCATGTGTGATTTTGTGATGGACTACGCATGAGCGCACATGTGCAAATTTGTGAGGGGTTTTTTTTGCATGTGTGTGTTTGCATGCAAAGAATTTAAGCAGCGTGATACCTCGCGGCACCTCTAGTTCACCTATCCCCTAATCTCTGCCGACTCCCAAGTGAGATAACAGAGCTTTACTGACATTTGAATATTCCGACTCGTCGGCTGGAATATCAATTAAGACCACGGCGGCGCTCACAGCTCTTTCCTTCCCCTGCTTTCCAGCTGTGCTCATTTCTCCCGCTATTCCAGCAGCTTGATTGTGTCGAATAGCACAAAACACTCCATGTGGACAAGGGGAAGGGGGGGCAAAGGCTGACCAAATTTGCACCACCGCAGGAGATTTCCTAAAGTTTGAGGTGAGCCGAAGTCCTCTGTTCTCCTTCTGCAAAGTGAGGGATTGTCTCAAGGTAATCTGTAAAGATGAGATGCAATGTTTGCGTTAGATAACACCTTTCCCTTTTGGATCTTTCCCCCCCCAATCTCTGTGCAATTTCTCTGGATTTGATTTGATTCAATTTCCCTCTAATCGCTCCATCATGCACATTACAATGCGTGGAGCTGCATACAAAGTGTAGAATCGGGGCGGGGTGATTAGAAATTTCCAGTTACTTTGAGTAACGAGCGGCCCGAAAGAGGGAGTGCTGCATAAATCTGCATTCGAATGTAACCAGGAGCATATTGAAATAAAGCAATTCATCCTCTCTCTGTCAAGTCCTTCTGTCAACTGAGACTCTTCCGGCCTTGCAAGAATGTAAAATTATTACATTATTCATCATATTTATTATGGTGCAGATAAAGCTGCACTGGAGCCACTTAGATGAATGTTTTTTTTTTCTTTGTCCCGCACACACATTCACACGGATATGCTAAAATCCCCAAAATGCTGAGAAGAAAACAGTGTTATTCTTCCCCACTAGATTTATGCAATCAATTCAAACACAGTGGGAATTAGTGAAGCCCCGGAGCAAAGCAGTTCATAAGTTATCAAAATGACTCCAATAAATGTTTTGAAGTCACAGTTCAAAACTCTTTAAAAAATCTCAATTCTCAGCTCCAGAGGGAGAGAAAAAAAAAAGAGAGAGAAAGGAAAGAGGCAAGAAAAGAGAAGCAGAGGATGTCGTAGTGAGAAAAAGAGGGGCAGCTATAGAAAAGAGAAAGTTGGATTGCTGTAGCGCAGCTCGACACACCTCCCAGCCCGCAGGTAAAGGAGCCATTGACTTATTGTGTCCTGCCTTCTCAAAGAAGCGCCGCTGCATCCATCTGACTCAAAAGAATCTGCTGAGTAACTTTGTTTGGGATGAGGTTACAGCAAACTGTAAATTCTCCCACGCAGTCGAGAATCATCCAGCATAAACAAGGCAGAGATGGAGGGAATAATAAAGCCCGGGCTCAATATCTCTGCGCCTCAAACAACAACTCATCATCCATTCCCCTTCCTCTCACCTCGCCCTGCTAGTTTGTTTTTTTCCCCCTCTCCTTCTCCTGCCCCGGTCTCTTTCCCTTTCTTGCCTTCTTCCTTTTTCTTTCTCCCTTTTTCTTCATCCATCTATCCTTTGCTTCCCTCTCCACCTATCCACAGTTGTTGCCTTGGTAACAATACAAAGAGATTTTCTTCGCAGCTCTGTCACCGTGGCAACGCTTGGCTTTCCTCCAGGCCGTTGTTGGAAGCGCGCCGCTCTCCGGTCCACTCCAGACCGGCTGGTACTGACCACGGTCAGAACGAGGCCGTCCGTCGGCTGGAAATCGCTCGAGTGCCGATGCATCTATCAGGAGCGACTCTCTGTCAAACTGCTGAGATTCAGCGTTTTTATCGCGTCGAGGCGAGCGGTGGAGGTTTGCTTCGGACATCGACTGGGATGGAGTGATGAAAGTGTCTAGAGTGGATGTGATGCTTGACTATTACTCAGAATTAGACTGTCAGCCACAACTTTAAAACCGCTGATGGATGACAACACAAAATTCCATCCTTGTGCATCTAAACTGCATCCTCATCAACACATCTTTGGCATTAATTTCACTTCTTCACTGTTGCTCCTTTACAACCAGTCATATGTTACAGCCTGAACATAAACCTATGTAGTGTTTACATTAACCATGAGAGTGCTGAGGGCTGTACTGTGAAGCAAGTTTGAAATATCCAGGCTTTTGTTGTGTACGTCGGCTCGACAAAAACTAAAACCCCAGTCAGAGATATCAGGTATCATGAAGGTCTTTGTCAACTCAGACTTTCTGCTTCAAATTCTGTGCACATGGAAGGGGGCGTTTAAGGAATCATCAGCTGGTAGGACAGGAATGCTGGTAGAAAACTGGTAAACCTGTGTTCATATAGTTATTTTACAGATCAATACAGTCACTTACAGCTGCACATCAGAGCTGTTTAACTTCATATATTCTAACATGTTATTGTATTTAAGTGTATTTAGGTCTCACACTGTCCCATAATGCAGGATATCATTGAAATTTTGGGCCAAATCAAAGTGAAATCAAAGTTACTGATTGAATATTCTCTGTAATAAATACCAGTAGAATATTACATTTTCAAATCTGTGCTGTCAGCAGCAGTACCAGCAGAGTAAACGCACTTGACAGCAAATCAGGACCAAACATAAAAACATATTTATGTGATTTATGCAGCACCAACTAAATACACATCGGGTTCCCATGGCAACGCGATGCATACAGTGCACATATTGTAGCTAAATGGCCTCATTCAGTGATATTAGTAACGCACAGCTCAACATGTTTGCAGAAAAAACACATTCCCTCAGCTGAGAATCTGTATCGCTCATAAAGAATCTTTAGGAAACGATTTGGAGGGAGACGCTCTTTCCAGCTGATTTAAATTCAAAACTCTGAACATAACCTGCTCCCGACCAGGTTAGCTCCACAGCATCAGTTACCATGGAGATCTAGCAGGTAAAAAGAGAGCCACCTTCATGACACTGAAAACTCTGACTTTAGCTCAACATACCTCGATAGCCCACTTCTTAGCACAGCCCTCAGGGTTTCTGTTATAAATAATGGGCTTTAAGTAAAAACTGGAATGCAGACAGAGGAAACGGTTCATAAACCATCAGCCTCTCCCACTTGGTTGGTGCTGGGTTGGATCAGCTCTGCTGTTTGACCCAACATACTTTTACCCTAAAAACCAGCCACAGCAGAGCGTCCCCAACAAACACTGAACACAACATCGGCTAACATTACCTACAAGTTCTAATAATATTTTAAAGAAAACATTTTAATCTGATGTTCAAAAAATATTGTAAGATATGTATCGCTTCAAATAATGTTCATTTGAAGAGGAATATTCAGGCTACGTTACATGATACCAAAAAAGAACTTTCTCAAACCAACTTTCAAAGAACATTGCTAGGATGTTCTGACTGAAGCGTCTGATTTGAAATGTTCCTGTAATTTGACATGTTAACAAAGGCGGGAATGTTTCTGGTGCTCCTCTATAAAACGTTCCAACAATGTTTCATAACAACAAAGTAAAGATATTCTCAATGCAACATTCAGAAAATGCAAAAACATTTTCGAGTGTCTTCAGAGAGGATCATGCTGCCTTTAAGAAGAACATTCTGGGAACTAAAAGACAACTTCCCGCTGAAAACATCACTAGAACTTTCTAAGAACATTTTTAGAACAAAAAGAAACTCTAACTGGGTCCTACCTGCTGCGTTCCTCTGAGTGATTCAGTCTACATCAGCTGTTCTACTTTGTATGCTACACTTTCATCTTAGTTCCAATATATGTTTATTTCCAAGAAAAAGAATAACGATAAAAACCTCTTTTTTCCCATTTCACTCCACTGATGCATATTTCCAAGGTTCATACCAACACGGTTCTTAAATACCTGAAATTCTGTTACTCTTTTCTCTGCATTTATATACACAGATGAGCCAAAACATTTACAAAGGAAGTCAAAGATGTAATGTAACATGTAAAGCTCTGGTTTATATCAGTCAGTGATGGTATTATAGTGTGCTGGATGTGGCAGAAATGGGTAGATATGGTTGGAACTGCTATGAAATGGCATCTCTTATGGCATAGCAGTGGTGAGTATCTACCAACAACGATCCATGGAAGGACAAGCCATGAACAGAATGTTGGAGAATGTGCTGAAACAAGTCCGATTCATGGCTGCAGCTCACCACTTACAGGACATAAACAATCTGCTTCTAATGTCTTGCTTCCAGACACTACAGGGCACGTTCAGAGGTCTTGTAGAGTTTATTCCTTGGTGGCTCACAGCTGTTTTAGTAGAACATGAAGGACCAACAGCATCTCTGGCAAGGCTGGTCATAATGTTTTGTCTCATCAGTGTAAAAATATTTGCCCTGTGCTCAAAATCAGACTTGCAAATTGGTGACATTTCGGAGTAGGCCAACATATTCTGAAAACAACAATATATACAGGAATATTTCTGGCTGCGACATGCTGTGTGCAAATAAAAAAATGGGGCAGGGAGCTGTACAAAAGCCTGGTTCAAGGGGATAAACCTTTATGTGTAACAACAAGGTAAAGGTTGTCTTGTAAATAGTGAACAGAAATGAATCACCGCTGGTGGCAGCAATAGTTGTGTGAAAGAACTCCTGTTTGACCGGTGGATAAATATTCATGGCGACAATGTTGATGAGACACAAGTGGCACCAAGTCACCTTCCTCCACACGGGCCCATAATTGCCTGCTACTCCCCTGCTGGCGGAACACGGATATTGCTGCAGACGCTAATGCGGCACAGCTGGTGCTGAAACCGAGCGCCACTTGCATGGTGCAGCAGCCGTTTGGCAGCTGAGAAGCTTATTACAACGCTAACAGGAGACGTGACATTTTGGATGTATTGTGCCATCGAGTAAAATGCACTTTAGAGATGTCATGCTAATGGGATTGTGTTTTGGCAGGCTGGCAGGGGCTGGGGATTTATACGTTTACCAGGCCAAAAGCTGGTATCAACGCCACGGCAACTGATTACACTTATGTAAGAGTGTCAGCGCGTTGTTGTTCTCAGTCTTTTGTCTGAGTGTCAATGAGTTTTCTTTTTTTCTTTCCACACATTACTCTTTGTCTGCTTCCCATCAGGGCCTATTGAAAACACGTCTCTGGGTATTGCTCGACAGATTAGTCCTCCATACCCTCACTGTCATGGTGACTGGCCCGGTACAATGACAATCAAATCATTTTAATTAAAATGTGATATGAAGGGGCACTCGTATTTCACGTAGTTTGGTTCACTTATCACAAGTACTGCTCAGATGCTGTGTGTTTTTTGTGAGTCTGCAGGAGATGTTTTTTACTAAAATCTTTTTGTGCTAATTCGAGCAAACTGTGACTTATGGATGGTTCAATGTCAAATGATAGAGTCAGATACAAATCACGTGTTTTGTGCTTCCTTTATATATACATATTTATATAAAATATGCAGTGGCACCAGGCTAAGCAGGGCATTTCAGATGTCCTTCTACCCAGCAACATTGTCCAGCTCCTCCTGGGGAATCCCAAGGCGTTCCCTTCCCAGATGAGATATGTGAGCCCTCCAGTGGGTTCATCCTAGTTGGACGTAGCTAGAACACCTCCATTCTTCTGCTTCTTTTTCAACTTTTTCATTGCAACTATTGAAATCCATCTCGACAAATTAAAGTCACTCTGTTCAGTTTTCCACCACTAGTAGTTCTGTGGAGCAGAGCTTTTATCTTTTTACTGATTTCTCAGTACGTTACACTGCAGAAAAAGTTTATCTTGTGCAAAACCGGAACCACAACCTTGAAAATACAGTTTGTCGAAACCAAAAGATTTTCTTTTAACCTTCTTTTCTGTTTTTCAGGTTAAATTTCATTTGAGTTTCCCTTCAGAACATAATATACAACTTTCGTCGATATGCTGTTATCATTGTTAGCCAGCGTGAGCCTGAAAAGGACATCACATGGACTGTAGCTGCAGTATTTGGTAAACCATTTAGGCTATAGATTTTATTCAGAATATTTATGGCAGTTTTGTTGCTCCCTCTCATCAGTTCTGTTCTTTCAGTAATAAACAAAATTGCCTATTTGTGTTATCTCTGTGAGCCACATTCCACTGTGACTATGCATATATCTATATTAAGTGTCGGAGCAGGAGTCATTGGGCTCTGGGTGTTTTCTTTTACACATTTGATAAACTTAAACATGTTTGACATTGAGATGCTCTGCATCAAGGGTTGTTGCCACCTCTTCGAAATAATGCCGGAGGGAATGAGGAGGCTTTGTTTGGTAAAAACTATTTCTCTATTCTCACATCTTTTCTTTGCTCTTGTCTCACATCTCTGCTTTAGAAGACAATGCAATGATGCAGGTGCAAATCATGCAGGTTTCAAAATATTGCACACATTTAGCAATATGTGAGAAACAGTAATTGTTTTAAATAATAATACTAATAAAAACCCAAACAATATTAACAACAACCCCACCATAAACCTTCAATCACAGGTCATTGAGAGGTGACCTTATCTTTCACTCAAAAGCAAACAGAAAGGAGGAAAATAAACAACACAGAGATGCTGACAGAGAAAAGATGTTACCACAGTTGGCTAAATAAAAACTCTAAAATTCACTATTTAGTAAAGATTGTTAGATCATTGTTAGATAATCAGTGTTAATTCAAACAGTAATATGAGAAGCTGTAAATCTTGCTCATAGTTTAAAAATTCAATAGATAAAAAAAAAAGTAATTACATGTAAAATAAATACACTTGGGCAAAAACTGTTACAAGGAGAACATGGGACATTTAAATTCATATTCTAAATTTTCAAATGATATGAGCGCAATAATTTAAATTCATGGAACTGTAAGAAAGAGTCAGGCAGTAAAGCCGGGTTGATGAAGTCCTGAAAAATGAAGTAGTACAAAAAAAACTGCAGTTGCTCAAATGGCCACTAGAGGCTGGCTGTAAAAGCAAGACAACCCCCGTAGGCAGCTGTGTAAATATGTCCAACTCTACAGCAGAAATAAACATGTTCACCACCTGGTACAAAAAGAAAATCAAGCTTAAACATTAGATCAATAAGGAAGATCTGCTCACTTATGTTCTGCCTCTATTTCTCTGGGTGTCCAACAGGGTTTTCCACTATACTATTCTCTATGTTTTCCCACACTGTCAAAATCACTCCACACCATCATATGTGCATCCCTCCTCCTTCCCATCTGGATGTTAAGGGTGTCTCAATCAGTGGCAAACAGACATCTGCCTACTCTGCTCCAGCACCTTCAGTGTCTGGACTCCAGGGGTCCTGTCCTTCTTCTGGGACCCTGCTGCATAACGCTGCTCCTCAGTCCCATACGATCTCTCCCTGTTGAACGGTTTTAGTCTCTAAAGCCAATTTCCATGTTCGTGACAACTGTCCAAGGGGTGAACATTTATGTGACACACCTGTGTAGATTGTATTAAGGCTTAAATGTATGCATAATAGTAATTATGATAATTATAATGTATAATTAAGGGTGCGGTTGCTTTGAGTGACAGATGGGTGTTGTCTTACCTGCCTCGGCTCCCCTCACACTCCACCTCTTTGCTCACTTTTGGATTAGCTAAGAGTTAGGAGGAATCAGGCACTGCCAAGATTGCTATGGTCAGAGCCACCACACCAAACTTCAAAACTGTGTTCAGGAAACCTATATGTGGCGTCACAGAGGGTTTGTACAGTGGCTGACGGGGGTAAATGACGTGCATATACACAAACAAGCTGCATATACATGAATGCGTTGCATAAACAGAAACGCGCTGCATAAAGAAAACAAATGCAAAAGGAAAATGCTGCATATCCAGTCACACAATGTAAGTGCCACAGACCTCTAGGGGCAGTTTTTAAGGCTTTAGCTTTTCACTCACTGTGATTATAAGTGGTGTTTTACTACCGTCTCCCTGTGTTCTCTCTGTTATATATGTTTATCTATGGTGGCAAGAGAATACAAACCCACTAATACAGCGTTTCCCTCAACTAACATTACTTGTCTCGCTCACCGTTGTCTACCTCTCAGGTGAAAAGCTCACTACTGCCCCTAAAGGCCTGTGGCACTTCCATTGTGTGACTGGATATGCAGCGTTTTCTTTTTGCAGCATGTTCACCGTCGGTTTGTCCGTAGGTTTGTCCATCTTTATGTGCTTTTGGAGTGAAGGCCACTCAACCACCAAACAAATCACTGGTAATATGTATCGAGGCAGAGTAACAGACAGGGTCCTGAAGTTTAAGTGTAGAAGAGTATAATTAAAAATCGCATCACTGCTATCCAAGACTGACATCAAAACTGTCTGAGAGCAAAATCACCTAAATATGTACCCAGAATAACAACTCTGAATATTTGTGAAGTGATTTGTACCGTGGGTGGCTCAGTAGTTAGCCTCACATCTTGAAGACAGGGTTCTCCTACTTCATTCCACAGTCTAAAAACATGCTCAGGTTAATTGGTTAACTGAGGTCAGTTGGGATAGACTCCAGCCCCCCGCGACCCTAGTGAGGACTAAGTGGTGTATCGATAATGGATGGATTTGTACCGTCAATTAAGAAACACATGTACCAGTCTTCTGTCTAGTTCAGTGGGAAACTGCAAAGATTTCACCTTTAGCTTGTTGGCTTTTCTGTCTAAAGACACATGTTTAGGCATCTTGGCCCTCTTGCTCAGGCATGCTCAGAAAAATACAGCTCTTTCCCTTCACACACATGCTGCCAGTATACAGAGTACCAAGTAGTTGCATCATCATGCAATCCAGGGCTGTAAGTTGAGAAATGCTTCAGTCACAGTTCAGGCTCTGCTGGCTGAGGAAGCAATGACACAGTGGAAACACTCAGCTGGAGGCTGCCGAGTCACTGAGCCTCCAGCACCAACAATAAATTGAATTTGTTTATGAAGGCTGATTTGGTTTGAAGACATTCTTTTCAAGGCAAACATAAGTTAAGTCACTGCTGCAGCTCTTAAACTGAGGATACGGCTTTTCTGCTGGTATCTTTGTTTTCCTCTGTTCTTTTTAAAGGTCAAACAGATACAACATCTTATTAAACTGTTACAAGAAAGATAGCAGAATCAGTTCTTTTGTGTTTTCTGTTTTATATTGCTCAGTTGTGATCTTTGTTAAGTATACTCGATAGCTTGTTGAACACGCCGCCTTTAAGTCAAAGAAGATTAACTGCGAACGTCTCCACAGCGGGGACATCTCCACTCCCACGTTCTCCCTTTCTGTTTCCTTTCCTTCTGTTCCCTTGATTCTCTACTTTCCGGTGCACTTTGGATGTTAGATATTGATAGTGCGCTCTGCACTAACTTTGGAAACACGTTTAAATATAGCAGACACATAAAAGTTCATACATCAGCTGCTTCCTGCATTTTTCTAATGAGCTTGAGCCCTAATGTCTCACAGATGCCAATTTACCATAAATGCCAAACCAATGTTTCTCTAACCGTCCATAAAACTTTGCTAAATTAGCAGCTCATATCCTACATCCTACTTTCTTATAGCTGTGAGTTGACAGGTGATGCACAAGGTGACCAAACCATGACATGAACACCAGATTACTGCCTGTATTTCTTTGCACTGAATGAGTGGGTTTAATCATTTCGTTTCATTGTGGAGACTTGGAGATAATCTTTTGGCAGTTTCCTTTTATTAATGATAACTTTGTAGATCAATACTCCCAGGGGAAGTACTTCAGCCCAGGAAGGCATCACGATAATTCAGTTCATCTATTCAGCATAAAAATATTTGCTGGCTCTCGTTTCGTCTCCATCCATGAGCTGATCTTCAAGCTGTGATTATTTGTGGTGTAAATTCTACAAAAGTAAGTTCACTAAAAGCAAATGTCCATGTCATGTGTTGCATCA
Organism: Stegastes partitus; assembly: GCF_000690725.1. NCBI lineage: Eukaryota > Metazoa > Chordata > Actinopteri > Pomacentridae > Stegastes > Stegastes partitus. The sequence continues at coordinate 4,137 of NW_007578968.1, read as the reverse complement.
GGCGTTATGGTGGAAGTAATTCCATCCAATTACTGTATTTTTATTGTATGCTACTTTGTGCTACATCCCTACATTTTATTGTGAAATTCATACTTTTTACTCCACTATATTCATCTGACAGTTTCACTTACTCTTTAGATGAAGATTTTCCTAATTTATAGTATAACAAGCTTTTAAAATATGACACATTTTCAGAAGACTGAACCAGTGTTTTACAACTTTGTCTTTTAATAGCCTACAAAAAAAGGGGGGTATAGTGGGAGTCACATTTAATTTTCACTTAACAGCTCCACAAAACAGTGACGTTTCCCACTAAATATCTGAAATGGTTTCATTTCAATAAATACCCAAAATCTTCACACAAAAAAAAACTGAAACCAATTTGTGTATCAGAACAGTTTTTTCTTTTTTCCCCCTCATTAATCCTGTGATGAGTCCTCAGATTTGTCTGCTGTTTTTGTATATAAAATTGTATATGTTGTGAACTGTCTCAGTCATATTGAGACATGACATCTTTCTGGGTCCCCTGCAACCACTGAACACAGAGTTCTGATATGTATCCACACTGTTGACAAGAGTCTTAACTTCATTGTGAACTTCACCCAAAACCACAATCAAAAATGATCTTTCTAACAGACAAAATAACCGAGTTGACCTAACCAAAGGCACCAAACCTAAATGCATCACCAACTTTTCTCCTTTTATACTAAAAAAGGAAAAAACAGTTGAACAAATTTCTGCCAGTAGCCACTGTATAAAAAAAAACCTGAATGTCCAACACCATGATACCAGTGTGGACCGAATGGGAATATTATTCCATGTGCCAAAGCAGCGCCATCTTGGCTCCTTATATATTCAGTGTCATCTCTCCAGGGCCAATCACCTGCAGGCTGACAGCTGGTAAACCAATAACACACTGGCAAGGGTGCTCTGTAATTTGCATTTTTGACCACAGGTATGGCCCATTGGAAACACAAAACACACAGAATGAACACAAAAACACAATACCGCCACAGTCTTAACTGCATATAAAGTAGTTCAAACCACCTGCAGCAGTGACAACAGCAACATGCTACCGACACACTGATGCTCTGCTATTAATAATCTAACAAAGACATTAATAATATATCAGTCAGAGTGACCAAACCGGGATTTTTACTTTAATACTTTTACTACATTTTGCTGCTGATATTTATATAATTTCATTTAGGCAGGATATGTCATGCCAAACAGTATTTTGTACATTGCTTTATCAGTACTTTCCCTTAAGTAAAGGACCTGAATAGTTTTTCCATCACTCTACAGACTTGTGTCATCTAGAGAAAAGCCAAAGGCAGCAAACTAACTCTGAAACTTCACACACAGGTCTGTGTTTTTCAACCCTCTCAGCACTGGGAAACGGAAAAGAAAAAGAAAAAAAAACAGGTGTAGAATAGACACCTTTCACTGCGACATTCGCTCTCATTAAGCAGTGTTTATTTTTTCTCCTTTCTTGCAGAGGCTGAGCTTTCTAATTTTGTCGTGTGAGGGCGGGGTATGAAACTGAACGAGGAGCGTGAGAGCAAAAGAGGTCAGGCCTTCACAGAGGGTGGCAGCATCTTTGATCCAATGGTCTCCGCACACCGAGGTTAAATTGGCCTTCTGACCCGAGAACATGAGACGCACAGCCTTTAACGTAGCACACAGCTGATATGCAGAATGTCAAACACAAACATAAGAATAATTTGCATAGAAATCAGCGAGCCAGTAGATACGAGCACGTCAGTCATTTGGCTCAGCAGCAGCAGGTCGAAGTTTGTTTGATTAAAGAAAGGACGGAGACTAGGAGTGTGACTGGTGAGTTTTTTGTGGCGTTGCAAGATGCTGTGTTTTTGTATACTGTATTTGATAGAGACAGAGAGGGAGGATAGACGGATGAAAGCATATGATGTTAAACTAAGGAGAAATGTAAAAGTTAGGAGGGTTACTATAAAAGTGTATCCTGATGGAATTACCTGCTACAAATTGTGGTCAGTCACTTATTCCAAGTGTCCAGCATTTGAGGAGTATTTGAGGAGAAAAGGTTCATCCATAAAGTTTAATAAAATAAAAATACTAAAAATCACTCATTAATAATAACCAGCCAAAATCAGTTGAATCTGTAGCTTACATCTATTTTTACTCATTCAGACAGGACACTTTGTCAGATTTACCCATTTATTTTGGAATGACATGCATTTTGTGATTGGCGGTGACTCTGCTCCAGTGATGCTCTGGAACAATCTGAGCAAGCATGACACAGTCCCTGAGATCACAAACCCACAAACCTGCGCCCCAGAAGGCAGCAGATTAGCAGAGTCACCTTGAAATGAAATGGACTTTAATGAAGCTAGCCTATGTGTAGCGACAGGCATTTCCTTTGAATTCATGCAAGCAGCATGACCTTTTCATCTGAATGCATAGAATCAGCAGCATGCTGAATGCAAACACATGAATGTCACGCAAGACACCAATATAGTGACTTGATACAGAGTTTGCATGTTCTCCCTGTGCAGTGTGGGTTCTCTCTGGGTGGCTTCCCCCTACAGTACAGAACTCTTTGAACTCGAAGCACTCTGTAAAACCCATGCAGGCACAGGAAGAACATGCAAACTCCACATAGAAAGGTCCAAAGACCTTTGAGCTGTGAGGCGACAGTACTAGCCGTTGCACCACTCTGCCACCTGTATCTACTATTCTAACTAGCACGAGGCGTGATCTGCAGTTGGTGAAGAAAGATGCCATGGAGCAGGGCTCCAGACTAACCTTTTTCACCAGCAGCACCTCAAATGTGTTTTGACAATTTTAAATTCTATGTTAATTAAAAAATAAATTATATATATATTAAAAACTAACAAACAAACAAACACAGAGGGGCAAGAGGAGGGGTGTCATTGTTTCTTTGTTTTGGAACTGTTCTTAAGATAGTTTAATAATTCTATTGCCTTTTTTTTTTTTTTTTTTTATTTTTTTTTTTTTTTTTTTTTTTTTTTTTTTAATATTATTTCATGTTTTTGGAGCTGCCGGAGTCATGGTGCGGCTTACGTCACTCAAGTGGGCGGAGACAGCGGACTTGAACCCGGAAGCTGTATGACAGGTAACAGGCGCTGAAGAGCTGTGTCTGAAATCACACACTAGCTACATAGTGCGCTATATGACCTGTTTGCCATTTTTTGTGCTGTCCAAAGTTTAGTTACAGCTGTTACACTGAAAATATTCCACAATGCACCGTGAAAACTAGTGTACAGCAATGGTCACTGACCAAGCATTATGGACCAGCACAACTGGCACACAGCTGGCGAGAGTAGTGTCTGAATTTTTTTTGCCGAGGTGCTCCCTATATAGTTCACTGTAGGGAGTGAGTGGATGATTTCGGACACAGCACTGGATTTCGGGGCTCGAGTTAGAGTTTATGGTGTGTAGAGGAGAGAGTGGTGGACGCCTGGAGGAGAGATGACGAGGGGATGCTGGTTAAATCTCGGTTATTCCGAAGGAGCTGGCGCCGGTGGACCGACGGGATGGGCGGAGCTGGGACGACCCACGTTTTCTGATGTAGATTTGAAGTTTAGAACTAAAACAAATCAAAAGTTCGTGATGACCTACGTCTATTGGAGGTTGGATTTGACTGCGAGAAGCTTTTAATGGATTTTAAAATTGTCTAAGGAGGATGAAAGGGATTTTCCAGAGTAACGGCGCTCCAGATTGAGGACACGTGATCGTTCACTTCCGGTCTGCTGTGGTTTGAACGCTGCGATTCTGCTTTAACGACGGATCGACCCGCCCGGACATGATCACTGTCAGAAGGTAAGCACATCTCCAAACACTGAGTTGAGATGAACAGCAGCGATGATCTGCGGATCTATAGAGGCTGGTGTAGCAGCATGGAGCAGAATGAATGAATGAATGAATGAATGAACGAACGAACGAACGCTGCTTAGGTTATAAAGCAGCTCAGTCGGTGGGCTGGACTTAAGTAGTAAAGGATTAGACAGAAAAGGGACTTGTGAGCCCCTGACTCCAGTCTGAACTAAAGCAAAAGCTCAATTTTTGTCCAAAACATAAAATAAAATCCAGATGTATAATTCATCTGACTACACTAACTTACTACACCATAAAACA